>NW_024584072.1:0-11940 GCF_018398535.1 Haplochromis burtoni
ACCGATACGTAATATCGGATCGGTCCATCTCTACTTTGTACAAAAACTTATTTTATTTATCGTATCTCAAATTATAGGACATCAAATTTCTTGTTCTTATTAGTTAATAATGTAGGGTTCATCATATAGAAATGAAAAAACAATGAAGCGCTATTTGAACAGCTTGCCTGCCTGCAGCACTAAAGGACTCCGTGAGAGACGTCTGTCTCGCCGTAGCAGCACCTGTCCCCGTCCCTCTTTAGTTCGCCTCAACATACGCTCGTCATATTCTGTGATATGATTTACTCTGAGGTGTTTGACAACGTTAGTGATGTTGCCACAACCATACATGCCAACCCTCCCGATTTTTCCGGGAGAATCCCGAATTTCAGTGCCCCTCCCGAAAATCTCCCAGAGCCACCATTCTCCCGAATTTCTCCCGATTTTCCCCCCGGACAACAAAATTGAAAAACCATATTGCAGAATTCATAGCGCGGCCCAGCCAAATCCAGTCTCCAACAATGGAGGCAGCGACTTAGTTTTAATATTACTCTTATTTCTCTTTCTGGGTCGCAAAAAAACTCTCATCGTCTTACGTGAAATAACTGCAGACTTTCAAGTGACGGAGGAGCTGGCAGTCATGAAGTCAATGAAAGGGACAACCACCGGCAATGACTTATTCACAGAGGTAAATGCATGTTTGGACAAATTAGGACTGAAATGGGACAAACTGGCAGGTGTAACAACAGATGGTTGTCCAAAGCTGACTGGGAAAAATGTAGGACTTTAAAAGAGAATGCAGGATAAAGTGACAGAAATTAATCCTGTGCAGAAATTGACATTTTTGCATTGTATTATACATCAGGAAGTGTTGTGTAAGACAGTGTTAAAAATGGACCCCGTTGTTGATGTTGTAACTAAAACAGTTAACTTCATCAGAGCAATAAATCACAGACAATTTGTTGCTCTTTTAGAGGAAAATGAGATGGAACATGGTGACATCAGCTATCACTGCCCTGTCAGGTGCCTCAGCCTAAGCAAGGTACTGAAAAGTGTCTGGGATCTGAGAGAACAGATTCAGGATGTCTGTGTGAACAAATCACGTCCCAGAGCTTTCAGATGAAGACTGGGTGGCAGACCTCTGCTGTGGATGTGACTGCACTAATGAACCAACTAAATGTCAAACTGCAATGCAGGGGATGTACAGTGCAGTAAATGCTTTCATGAGGAAGTTGCAGCTTTTCTCAAGCCAAGTGAAAGACAGCCTTCTGACCCACTGGCCAACACTAAAGAAGGCTGCACGATTAGCCAATCACCTCAGCCATGTGATGAAGTTCAACTGGAGGCGGCAAATCTCCATTGGTGCAGATCACCCCATGTGTGGGGCTGTACGGCGTCAACGCATTAGCGCGGTTAGCTCGTTAACGCGTTAGCACCGTCCTACAGTGGCCCCTAGAGACAAAGCATGAACAAGCTCCAAAACACGTACAAACTCCAAAACACGTACAAACACCAAAACACGTACAAACACCAAAACACGTACAAACTCCAAAACACGTACAAACTCCAAAACACGTACAAACTCCAAAACACGTACAAACTCCAAAACACGTACAAACACTAAAGCACGTACAAACTCCAAAGCAAACTCCGAAGCACGCACAAACTCCAAAACACGTACAAACTCCAAAACACAACAGAAGTGCTCCAGGATGCTAGAGGCAGTGTTGAGCTCGATTTGCAAAATAAACGGCAAGTTTGTTGCAAACACATGCGGCGAGTCAAGACTTGCCGAGAACACGAGCACGGACTCGCGATTTGTACAATTGGAACACCAGCGTACTTGATGATGTCTCAGGTCCGGAGTTTTTACTGCCGTCCTCTTTTAATTTAACTGTGAGTAATATGCTATGAAGCTTAACTTTAATCACAGCCAAACCGGTTTACTCAGGAAATAAAACACTGAAATAATCCAAACATTAACATTTAGAAGTGATCTAAGTGACTTATATATCATGTTTAACCTAAGTAGCGAAATCTCTATTAATGAAAATAGTGTACATGTATGCCTTAATAAAAACAAGCAGGTGAGATGTTAGAACGCTTTTATTTTTATTTTAGTTGACACTCAATACAATAGAAAGCTGCTGGGCTTTGGGGTTTGTTTAACCTGAGCAGCAAAAAGACCGCGGGGGGATTGAAAACGGGGGGATTGGAAACGATGTACCGGGAGTCCGCTGTTCTCGTGATCCTCAACCTCGCTGTCTGCTATGGAGCTGGCGGGTTACAGACGTCTCCGAAAACGTTGGAGCACGTTTGGAAATATATGATATCTTGATAAATCGAGCAGATATTTGAAGTTTACACAGCTACATTCTCGCTTGAAAATAACTTAAAAGTTTATTTTGTAACCCAGAAAGAGTAATATTTAAAAGTTTTTAGCCGCGCTCGTCTGCCATTGCCGCGTTTGAGTTTTGGATGAAATGCATTCTGGGATATTTAGCTGTACCAAAGCCCACACAAGTCACCACCGATGCATGCTCGATAAAACAGGCGGAGCGAGAACACAGGGAATTTTTTGCGTTCTCGGCTTGATGCATACTTTGAATTGGAACAGTACTTGGTCTCCAACTGATGACGTATCACGAGTACACAAGAACGCAAGTACGCATATTGAGACAGGCCCATGGAATTGGATAACGGCGGAAAACACCTGCAAGGATAGAACAACCACGCTTTATAAGAAAGGTAATGTGCAAATTGTTGTTTGTTTGTTCGATTTGTTTTTAATTACTATGAACGCTTGGTTTATGGTGGAGTCAAATCTGACGTTAGCTAACAGTCAGTGTGCTTTGCTCAGAAAGAAGTGGTTTTAAAAAATGGAGAAAAGTATGAAAATGCAATGTTTTTGCGATTTCTGTCCTTTGCTAAACATCAAAACTAGCATGCAATGTAGTCTCTCTCTCTCTCTCTCTCTCTCTCTCTCTATATATATATATATATATATATATATATAAAATGAAAGTTAAGATAAAATATGTAATCTTTTATTTTTAATGTTTGCCTCTGAGTAATTGATTGAAAAACACTGTCATCGTCAAACAAGTATTTGCAAGAAAGGTTACAAAAATCTAAGTGTAATATTATTGGGAGTTGTGCATATCTGTGCACTCAGGAGTTATAATGAAAATGTGAAATACTTGTGAGAAACGTGTAGTGAATCTTAATTTTGTAAAACATATGATGGGGTCATTTTTACAGATGTACTGTCCCTTCTGTGGACGCCTCTTGGCAGACAGCCCTGCCTTTTGTAGTCTATGTTTTTAAAGGACATCACTGGCACTGTGTCAAAAAATCCTGTCCTTGGTGAAGAGGCAGCAGCTCTTCCATCTACCAGTTCCAGTATCATGACTGGCACAAGTATACAGTATACACAGGGTAAAACACATATTTGTATTAAATAAATCTTCTTAACTGTCCCTTCCCTAAAATGATAACTTTTTTTTCTGTTTATAGCCAGGAAATGCCCAATCACTATCTCTTGGGGATTGTAGTTCACCACTGATACAGGGCTAAAAATGTTTAACCTGGTCTAAATTTCTTAATTGTCAGCATTTGGTCAAGATTCCCTCAATGATATATGCCCCATTTTAAAACTAGATTTAGTTGATAACGTTTTCTGCTGAGTCACAGCACAACTGGAGCACAACTACAGATTAGAAATAATATGGAAGAGAGAGAAGACCATGTAGGAGCAATAATGTAAAAACTTATTCTAGTTAATTTCATTTCTAGATACACATTAGCATCATGACAAGGACCAGTGATGGTATAAAACTTGTCCGAGGAAAGTCACTTCCTGTTGATGTTCATTTTTACTGGTCAACTGAGCAAATCTTTTCTGCCAGTGTGAAAAAACACAAGGACTTTAAACTTTAACCAGGACATGGCCGATGGACCCTATGTACGGTCATAGCCTAATGCAAGGGAAGTTAGCACAATTCCTGGAACTAATAGCCCTTTCACCATCCAAAAATACAAGGATGCCATGGGGAAGCCCTATCAAAGAATAACTCTCTACATTTGTAACCATGATGACTTCTTAAATACTGGTAAGTGATTCTGATGATGCATTGACGATCAAAAAGCTTTGGGCTTAAAAATTCAAACCAATAAAGCAGCTCTTTCATGAATGTTACTTTTATGAGATTTTTTTTTAAAGTTTAAACTGTCAGGTGATATTTCTGCTATAGAACAGAAGATGTTTTTGTCTTTTAGCAGTTGAATCTCCTGCACATTCTTCTTAGAATGGTTACAATTGTTTTCATTTGGCCCGTCCCCTGGGGGATGAATGTGCTGCCAACAGCAGCTATTAGGAAGCTACCCAGCATGACCTAAATAATACTAACAGAGTACAATTATCACCTTTACAGTTTCAGTTTAAAAAGGATGAATTGTACTGTAATAGTAAGTCACCACAGAGCTGCTGTATTGTATTATATTAGATTGTACAGGTATGGGTGTTTGTGCTATTAATCTTGGAACAAAGTAAACACCTAATTATTTTAAACATTTTGAGATCCAAGTACTTTTCTGATATTCTGCTTTGTATTTGAAATGTTTGGAAAATGTGGATTTATTTTTAGCTAAATTCCATTTAATTCTAGATACCAAAACAGCAGTCTCCCTCCAAGACATACTGATGTTTGCCACAAGCCTAAACAGCAATCCACCAGCTGGGATGGAAAAATTGCTGTTTGATGATGCATCTCGTTTCCCACTTGGAAAAACATGTGCAAACACCGTTGTGATACCAACGGCTCAGTCATTTGAGCAGTTCCAGGCTGATATGGACTTTGGAATATTAAACTCTCCTGGTGTTGGTCTGTATTGATTCACTTACAGTTTGACCCTCACATTGTAATATAGTCTTCATTTCAACTGTGTTTTTGTTCTTATAGTAAAGGGTTGGTTTAAAGAAATTGGCTAGATATCTGTTGGGCCAAGGCCTTTGTTTTAGTTACTATGCTAAAGTAAACGTCAGTGATTTTAAATAATTACAAAAGCTTTACTTTTAGTATCCTTAGCTTTGGAAAGACTACTACTACTACTACTATTCAGGATTTAGAGTAGATATATTCATAGCTATTGCACATTTTACACAGTTTGTATGTCAGTGCAAAGTGTACTTTGCCTGCTTTTTAAGGTTAACAATAAATCTGACCTGTTTACAGTGTTTTACTCCTTTTTTTTTATAGAAACTGAACTGGCTCACCTCTTGATGTCCAACTGCAAGGCCACAGTTGCGTCAACCAAACCTAAAAGTTTGTACAAGGAAAGTTTTTACCATTAAAATACTAGGAAAACGCTACAACATCCTTGTCTCTGTAGGGGAACAAAAACTATGCTTAAAGTGAACATGTGCTTTTTCTTAAGACCATTGGCCGTATTATGGCATTGAATAGAACAGAAGGTGGTCAGAGTTCCTGTAACTAGCTTCCTATCGTGGTGCCATCTTGAACAATTGAATTGCTGAAAACATTGGCCCATTTTTGTCATGCATTTAAGGAGATAATATCAAAAAGCTTTTCATAAATTGTATCACTGGAATCTTCATGTGAAAAAAAAGGTAGACCTATTTAGTCCAAATTTTTGGTGGCGCAAACACTGGTGTCAGCCTTTGTATGACCATACAGTAGCAGCAGACCATATGATCAAGTGCATAGATTAAAAGGTGATATAAAGTGTCATTTTTGTGTAAGCTACTTAAATTACAGAATTTAAATTTTTCACATTTTGAATTGACAAGAGTGATACAAACCTATGAGGCAGGCAATACATCATTTTCGGTTTACCAGACGGATAGTAGTGATGGGATTTCCGGCTCTTTTTAGAGAACCGGCTCTTTCGGCTCGGCTCACTAAAAACCCATATGGAAAAGATATATAAATCTTGTAAGGTTTTTATCTGTCTTGTGTGAAACTTGTATGAAAAATATACAAGAGTGAAAATACATATAAGATCCCTTGAAAAATTATATAAATGAAACTTGCATGTTTTGGATACTTCTTAAAAAAATATATGACATTAACCCGACATATATTATCCTAAGAAGAAAAATATAATATCATACTTATATGAGTTAGACAATCATGAGTGAAACTAAACTATTGTAAGTTTTTCATAGAGAACAAAAGATTTACTTGTGTTATCACAAACAGGAAACAACTAACAATTAACATTGAATGACAATAAGATGTGGGGGAAAGCCACAAATTTACGAGAAGTTTGCTTTGAACATGTGATTAAACAAAACCCTACATTAGAATTTCCCTCTGGGATTGATAAAAATGCTTT
Source organism: Haplochromis burtoni (assembly GCF_018398535.1). Taxonomy (NCBI): domain Eukaryota; kingdom Metazoa; phylum Chordata; class Actinopteri; order Cichliformes; family Cichlidae; genus Haplochromis; species Haplochromis burtoni. The sequence continues at coordinate 6,337 of NW_024584072.1, forward strand.
TCATTCATTTGTGTAAAGTTTATTTATTTCTTTGTTTAGCATTTTTGCAAAACTAGGCATCCTATTCCTGACTTTCAAATAATGTTTTTTCCCGTTATTGCATTAACATTTAAAGAACAAATTTTTCCAATAAGTTTGACAAATGATTAAATCAACACAGTAAATATTCAAAATCCATCTCAAATGTATTCTATATAGACGGAAAAGATGGAAAAGATATTATACAATATTCATATTGTAGAAATATTTTCAACTTTGCACAGATTCAGCAGATTACACAAAGATGTAGATAAAATATATTTTATATATAATTTTTATATATAATACATTTTTGTCTTTTTACATGACCCAGATTCATTAAGCCAGTGCTTTAAGGACCATTTAAACACCACACCACTAGCTTAATGGAATTGAAATGCAAAAATGTTGTGAACATGCACTGCAAAATGTTTTGACAGAAATATATTCCACTCAGGTCAGAAACCCATATTTCAATAAAGACGCTGTTCAGAAATGACAGCGTGAATGTGCCACCTTTATGAACCGCTATGGCTTTAGACCTTGTTAGCTGCACATTTCACTCTTAATTAGAATGACATTTGACACAATTGAAAGCCTTTGAATCTCTCCCATAATCAACCCCATAATCAGTAGATCCACCTTCACATTTAGATTGAATCATTTACAATAAGATTTAAGATTAAATTATTTACAATAGTACTGTATGTATTCAGTAGCTGACATACAATTGAAGTAGAGTCTGGACACTGTATGTACATACATGGCCTAACTATCTGAGTAGCATTTATGGCTTTGTAAAAGCCTGTGGGAAAGTGAACAGTTGACATATAGCTCAGCTGAGTTCTGATAAGAGAACCTCTGGCTAACTTTTGCACTGTGCAATTACCATATTTTCCTATACCATATAAACAATGACTATCCATTTCAACAAAGTGTGAGACAGCAAAAATACTTCCATTTTTTAAAAGCACCACATAATTGTTTCTTTGTTTTGTTTTGCTGTACGTGTAACCGTGAACAAACATTCACAGAAATTCTCTTGTAGTAACTCACCACAGAGTTTGTGGGAACCTCTCTAACTGGGTGGAGAGCAGCTTGATCTCTCAGAGATATTTGTCTTACATTTGGTGAACCAAGGGCAGTCACCTGAGTAAACTTTTCATGCGTCTTGACATGCTGGGTTCCTTGTCTCATTTCATTGCAGAACTGTTTAACTTCTGCAGCTGCATTTGTTAAGAACTGCTTAGCTAAACGAGGAAAGGCACGGGAGACTGCCACTCGTTTGCATATTTGTTGTGGTACAGCTTGACTACTTTTTATTTGTTTCAAGACGTACCCATTGAAACTTTCAAACATAAAGGCTGAGTGAGCCCATAAAAGACCCCATTGCACAACACTTTTACTCAAATGCAACAATGAATGAACATTGAATGTCATGTGCTGTTTTCCATACAGAGATTGTACACCTCCAACAAAATACACTAATGCGTCGTGTCATGGCTTATCAGTTCAGTATTTAATTCAGACCCCAAGAGAATGCTTATCCCTTCTACCAGTAATGCCCAATGACAGTGATACTTCTGTGGAAGTATGCCTTTCAGAACTGGCAAGCTATAGTACAAAAGCCAATGCTGCCACTCGTGAGCTTTCCAGAATTTGCGTTCAATTAAAGATCTTGGAACTCGAGCGACGATACCTGGAGGTTTAATAGACAAGACGTGTTTGTCTATGCTTGCTGTTTGTACACCAATGTACCATGGCTCAGAAGTGTTTTTAGAATCCATCCATAAAGTGTGTATCTGCACACACCAAGCAGTACACAGTGCATGTAGTCAGGGACCATTCCATTGATAAAATCAAACAATGGCAAATCTGCAAGAGGAGATGAGCCCTTTATCCCCAAAATAGTCTTCCCTTGTCTTTCAGCTATTTGTCCTATTTCTACTGTGGTTTTATGATTTCTGTCACTTGGCTTTTCATCAGGACATGCGTAAATCCTTGTGTTTCCATTCCCTTTCCTTGTTTGCATCCCAGGATGAAGGCAAACTTCACAGCCACATTCACCATTAAATTGTTTGAAATTCTGTAACCATGGTCTTGCTACAACATCACACACACAGCACAATGTGTGTACTTTCATGTGTCTCCGTGCCTGATTGTTAGCATCTTGCCACTCAAAACCAACTTGAGAAAGATTTGCACACTCCTCGACAAATGGTTTAAAGAAGCAGGACATGTCTGGCTTTTTGGATCCAAACCATAAAGCACATAGAAGTACATGTTTGTCTCTACTCTCCGGTGGTATCTCATTAATGCAACACAATATTGGCCAAATACTAAATTTGGAAGACTGAAAAACTGGTACACCATCACAATTAAAAGTGAGGGACAGAAAATCATCTTTACTGGTAGACTTTAAGGTCTGATACAAGCTGCCATCACATATGTCCTTTATTACACGACTACCACTGGGATCACCTCTGAAACATAGATCATGCACATTGTGGTTCTCAAGAATGTCTTTTAGCTGATCTTTTAATGGTATACTAATAAAAAAGTTACCTTCCTCTAAACTGGCTTTCACTGTTGTGAATGAAGAACATGACACACAATTAAGTGTTTCCTCCAAAGATTGTGAAGACCCAATGTACTTAGTACAAACTCTACAGTAATGATGTCGTTTAAACTAGTTTGTAATATCAGCGAAGGGTTTCTCCAGAAAATACCTGCTTGATGGAACTACAGTAGTCCCAGCAGAATGTAACTTGAGCAGTTTCAGCAAGTCCTCCATTAATACACCTGTAGTGTTGTGTCTCAAAGCAAGGGACAGGATTGAGATGATGCTTTGATTTTCTGTTAGTCCACTGGAGCAGTTCACATCAACTCCTGCTTCGGGGACGTTCTCCTGAATGGTTGAAAAAGAACTGTGTTATATTTGAGCAGGTTTCACTTGTTTTCATATGTAGCCTTGTTTGTTTTTTTTGCAAAACTGCATTTACAACATAAACAGCAGTCTTGGTTCTGGTATCTGCTCATCTCTTTGGGCAGCATCTTCACTTTCCTGTGAGGAATAGAACCCAAGTATTGAATATATAAATGAATTAAATATCGGAATGATATATTCCAAAACAAGTAGCAAGTCTGTCACTGACATATTTAAACAGCTTAATGGTGAGCTGTACTTTTCACTTTTACAATGTGATGGAGTTTTTATTATATTTATCATCTCACAATTACTTAAGTAGCGCTTCAGATTACTTTCAATGCAGAAACATTATAAATATAGTCTAGAGTCTCAAATACGTTGCATTTTCTTATCATAACTAACCTAAACAGAATTTATCAGTCATTTGGCAAACACAATAAATTATGTTGCATAACTTATAATTTAAAATAAATATCTATGTAAGTGTATGGAATTATTCGTTTGTTAACCTGCTTAGTACACACAACACAAAAATATAAGCCACGTTATGGGTGTCAAATTAGAACTGAAATGTTCCACTTAACCAAAGTATTAAAATCGAAACACTTTGTATCAAGTGCTACTATGGTAGCTGATAAGACATTAACGATATACATTCACTTACTTGTTGTTGTGTGTTGTGCTGTACGATGTCAGTCAAAGCTCTGTCGATTTTTCTAAAAAAATAAATAAATTCTTGTAGCTTTCATAACAATGACAGAAACTGACAACTGTATTAACTTATTGGCAAAGGTGCATATACCGTTTTTTCCATCTGGTCAAAGTACGTGAAGGAACTTTTTTCCACATCCAGTCTATTTCACTTGTGTCAGATCTATAATGTTTTCTTTTCGGCATCGCTGTCTCTTAAGTTTCAAAACTCGGTTGGAATGTCAGTATAGTCTATAATCTGTGAAAAACATATTCCATCGCCAAATAGAGAAAATACTGACGTAGAGCATGAACTCAAAACTTTGTTTTCAGCTGTGACTGCCATGATTGGTTAAGTGTAAGGTCAAATATGAGGATACACTAATCAAAGGCAAAGTAGGGCGGGCCATGCTGCAGCGTACAGGTGGCCAGCTTAAAAAGTTGACACTATTGTATTGTACATCTACCATGGGATGGCGTCTATGCAGGCTACAGCCTTATGAAACGGAACAGTGTAGCCTGCATTTCCTGGTTATGTCTGAACATCCTCAACATCTTTCTATTATGTTACACACCATTTCTGTCACCAAGCAATGACTGTAGTACTTCTCTTTCCCTAAAATATATATATATATTACTGATTTTTACCTTTTTCAGATAAGATATAATTTTAAAACTGAAACGTATTTACATTTAAGAAAAGGAACTCCACCAGTGGTCCCCCTGTTCTACTGCACACAAAGGTCATTTGTATACAATGATTGTCAGGATTTGTTAAAGGAAAAAATCACTTGTAGCCTCCTAAATTGAAGAATGGTAAACTTTTTTTTTTTAACTGTATTCAAATGAGCCCAATCTTTGGAACAGGCCTAGTTACAGTTCTGTGATGTGCAGTACCAGTTAAAAGTTTGGACACACTTTCCCATTATATTTAATTCTAAAATTGTACAAACTTTTGACTGGTACTGTATGTGGCTAAGAAATCAGCTCTTCGAAGTATGCACCCTACACTTTGGGGCACAGCTATTGAATCTGTTGTCTTTACACTTTATATTCATAACTTTTATGGCAGCTTTGACTATCTTTTTTCATGTCCAGAAGTCAAAGGCTCCTTCAAAGAAAGACCCTGCACAGGAATTCCTTGCAATGTACAGTCATTCACCACCTTCAGTCGCTTATGGTAAAAAAAAGTCCAAAAAAAGACAGTAGTTGATCTAAAGCGGAAGATCCAAGACCTGAAACAAGAGAATGATAAACTGAAGGAGTTGCTTGTCCAAGGTATCACTTCCTATCACTAATTTAACAATTAAACAGCCAATATATTTGAAAAAGTCACTCTAGCCTATGTATAAACCATCCTGGTAATCATTTTTTTTATTAATTTACTATATATAGATGTGCCAGAACTCATGAAGACGATGAAAAAGGTGATTAATTTGGCTGAACCTCTTAAGAGATCCAGTTTGGAGCTTCCCCAGATTTCTCCGCAGTCCACGCCCGGTTCATCATCAGATGGTTCGCTGCTGCCCCCTCCCAAATCTACTTCATCCTTCTCAACACCAGCATCTGTCATTCTATCAACAAAGGAATCCCAGTCATCAAAGGTAATGGAATTTTAAAGAATAAATGGATGAAGTGCATAAATTGGATCTACTGTCTTTCTACTTACAGTTGATCCAACCTTGAACACAGTACCAGTAAAAGTTTGGACAGACTTTCCTTTTAGATTTAATCAAATCAAATCAAATTCAAATCAAATCAAATTCAAATTTTATTTGTCACGTACACAGTCATACACGGTACGATATTTAGTGAAATGCTTGGACAACTGCTCGTGACCTAAAGAAAACAAAAAAAGGAAAAGGCTATGAATAAGATAGGAAATAAATATGAAAAATTAAAAAGGGTAAATTTAACTAGGAAGGAATAAGATAAAATATATAAATTAAAGTTGAAAATAAAATAAC
>NW_024584072.1:13529-24467 GCF_018398535.1 Haplochromis burtoni
ACCTGGGATGCCGTCTGGTCCTGCTGCTTTCCTGGTGTTCATGGGAAAATATGTCCAAACTTTTAAATTGGTACTCTACTTATAAGTATGATGGATCTAATTCAAGTGTTAAATTTATTGACTGTGTTTCTGCTGTGAAGTTTCCCTTCTTAACAAAGGAGTCTATGGGGATTGACTCTGTTTTAGAGCCAGCCCCTGGTGGAGCAGAGGCAAACTACAATTTTTCTACAAAAGCTTCACTTTTGCATGGGAATGCCTGTGTGAGTAACAAGTGATGCAGAAAAAAGTTTTGAAATCCAGTAGCTTAGCATCCGGACATTGCAGGTGAACGACGGCTCCGGGAATATACATAAATGTCACTGCCTTCAAAACTAGACGAGAAACAGAGTTTTAAGTCTGGAAAGGTATGTAGTTGTTCTTTAAGTCTCTTACATTGATCAAAATGTCTTTTTGTTGGAACAGGTGGAGATTTATCCTGGGACTAGAGTCATGGTAGAGAAACTGGCCTGGGCCTATGCTACTAATGCAAATTCAGCTACAACCTTTGTGAGGCATCTGCTCACAGCAGTCTTCCCTGTGGAAATACTGCTAGTGAGCAATCTTTGAGGGGGAAAACGAGGCAGAGGAGATGCACGTTTACCGCTCGACAAAAATAAATTGGATGCCATCTACAGTAAGTTTTTAGCTTTTTATGGCATGTTTTCGCAGTTGTCCACACTTCTGGCATTTAAAGATAACAAAGGACCAATGAAAAAGAAGGGCCACACATATGAAGAATATCTTCTTAACATTTATGCATATATTATTGTTGATGAAGAAAGGACTCCACCAAGTAGAGGACTCTAGTTGATCTTTTTTGAGTTATATCCAGATGAATGAATGGTCTTTTCATGACATACTATTGTAGGCCTTTTCATTTCCTTTATGGTGCATTTTGTTTGTCCAACTACAAAGTAACAAATGATGGTAGATAAGTATTTTACATTCTGAATGTTCTTGCATTTGATGTATTTCAGTGACTGCGTTTACAGGCAGCCGATAACCCATTCAAAACTGGAATGTTAGCAATAACCCGGTCACACATGGCATTAAAATGCCGGCAAAAATCTGAATATAAGTCTTGGAGTTACCCTTTTCTCACCAAAATATTTGGTCATGTAAAACCTCTATTGGCATATCGCCATCAAAATGAAAATGGATTTGTGTTTTGCACATGTTCTATTCCCACGGAATCCTGGTCTCTGAGTAGAGGAACTTTGTGTATGTGCCGTCTGGCTCTCTGTGACTCTCTCATCTCATGCATGTGAATGAGTTATTCCTGATGCAGAGGAGGCTACCCCCCCCCCCCCCCTCTGTCCCCTTCTGGCTGCCTCTGCCTCAATTTTATCCCACAACTTAGACATTCACATTACTCACACTCTCATTACACATACATATAGGATCTTGGGGGTGGGCACGATACACGGAGTCCAAAGTACCATCAGGGTGTACACCCCACCCCTGGCGTCGTTGCCCACCTCTCAATTTTAAATACACGTAGACATTGAGGGCTAGCAGGAGGGACCATGCGCTTACCTGCTGCTCTCTGGCAGGTAGCTCCATGCCCTCCTGGGTTTTAAATGCACCTTAGAACACACATGCATCAACACTACAATGAGCGGGTGGAGGGAGGTTTGGAGTCTTCTCTCACCCCCGTTCTCTGCGACCTGCTGGAGCGGGGGGGCTAGGAGGAGGAGTTGGCCGTCCGACTGCGGTCTGGAGTGTGGAGCCTTCCTGCTGCTGCGGAGTCGGGGCGGTCTGCCTCCCCCCACCGCAGGGAAAAGGGAAACACCACCTGGGTCTGGGTGCAGTTCCCCCCGCCAGGGGCGGGGGCACCTAGACCCGGTTTGTAGAGTACGCTTGGGGAGTGTGATCGTGTGTACAGCGTCTCTTTATGTCTGTCTCCACGTTGGTTGAGTGTGGAGTAAGTGCATATGAGAGCATGAGGGTGGGAATGGATGTTTGTGTCTGTGTGTGCCTGTATGTCTGTGTCTATATGTCAGGTTGGGTGTCAGGCGCCACCTCTCTGGGGACATCTCAGGCCCTCCAAGGTTTGGAGGCCTATCTCCCCCTACCACCACTTCCCCTGCCAGTGGCGGACCCCCTCAGACATCGGTGCGTTGGTGGTTCTTTGTGTCCGGGGATGGGCGTCCAGGTACACACCGGCTCACTCCTTGGCGGCCGCTTATCGGGGCCTGGAGCCTGGGGCTCGCTCGGGCCACTTCGGAGGTGGGGTGCCCCCGGCCTCTCGGCCTGGGGCTCGGTCACTCAGGCGCAGCTGGCTGCCGGCGGAGCTCACGGGCTCGTCACTGCAACTCCCCCTGGCTTCTGCTCCGCGGCTGCTGAGTGAGCCCTCATCTGGGACTCTCCTCAGCTCTTTCCGGGACAGTGGCGCAGCGGCCCCTCTGTTGGTCTTCCTTGGTCTCTTGTGTTCTGGGGGCCTCTGGATGTCTGGAGTTTTGATCTCCTCCACACCTGCCTCACGCCCTGGAGGACGGGGCTGTGGCCCCCCCACACCCTCTAGCAGATTATTACATGAAGGAACCTTTTTTTTTTTTTTTTTTTTTTTTTTTTTTTTTTTTTGCCTGTCCCGTTTGGCTCTTTTGCCATCAGAATTGTTGTCTAAAGGCAAAGAAAGATACCCAACGGATTTTACTTTACCAAACTGACCATCCCAGCCTTGCCGTAATGGTCCATTTGATTCACCTTTTATTGTTTATTTTATTTTCACTTACTGAATACGGGACAGACTTGACTGGGGGAAAGAAGGGGAGAAAGAAAGAGGGAAAGAGAAACAGCTGAGAAGAGGGACGGGGGAGAAGGGCAAAAGACAAAAACCAACAAAACGGGCAGAGAAAAATGCATATATCAATCACCTGGATCACCTGCTGAGAAAGAAAAAAGAAAGCAAGCAGAAGAGAACAAGAGTAATAGAATAAACAACATCACAATGATATATGGGAATATGACAGTAAATACTAAATATTAAACATTATTGTGCAGCACATAAGATCAACAGAACACAGTGTGCTTTGAGGTAGAGCCAAAAAGGGTGTAGTTTGTGGGTGTGATCACCCGTGTGTACACCTGTGAGCATGGACGCGCTTGTTTTTTGTTTTTTTTTTAAAAGGTTCCTTCATGTAATAATCTGCTAGAGGGTGTGGGGGGGCCACAGCCCCGTCCTCCAGGGCGTGAGGCAGGTGTGGAGGAGATCAAAACTCCAGACATCCAGAGGCCCCCAGAACACAAGAGACCAAGGAAGACCAACAGAGGGGCAGCTGCGCCACTGTCCCGGAAAGAGCTGAGGAGAGTCCCAGATGAGGGCTCACTCAGCAGCCGCGGAGCAGAAGCCAGGGGGAGTTGCAGTGACGCGCCCGTGAGCTCCGCCGGCAGCCAGCTGCGCCTGAGTGACCGAGCCCCAGGCCGAGAGGCCGGGGGCACCCCACCTCCGAAGTGGCCCGAGCGAGCCCCAGGCTCCAGGCCCCGATAAGCGGCCGCCAAGGAGTGAGCCGGTGTGTACCTGGACGCCCATCCCCGGACACAAAGAACCACCAACGCACCGATGTCTGAGGGGGTCCGCCACTGGCAGGGGAAGTGGTGGTAGGGGGAGATAGGCCTCCAAACCTTGGAGGGCCTGAGATGTCCCCAGAGAGGTGGCGCCTGACACCCAACCTGACATATAGACACAGACATACAGGCACACACAGACACAAACATCCATTCCCACCCTCATGCTCTCATATGCACTTACTCCACACTCAACCAACGTGGAGACAGACATAAAGAGACGCTGTACACACGATCACACTCCCCAAGCGTACTCTACAAACCGGGTCTAGGTGCCCCCGCCCCTGGAGGGGGGAACTGCACCCAGACCCAGGTGGTGTTTCCCTTTTCCCTGCGGTGGGGGGAGGCAGACCGCCCCGACTCCGCAGCAGCAGGAAGGCTCCACACTCCAGACCGCAGTCGGACGGCCAACTCCTCCTCCTAGCCCCCCCGCTCCAGCAGGTCGCAGAGAACGGGGGTGAGAGAAGACTCCAAACCTCCCTCCACCCGCTCATTGTAATGTTGATGCATGTGTGTTCTAAGGTGCATTTAAAACCCAGGAGGGCATGGAGCTACCTGCCAGAGAGCAGCAGGTAAGCGCATGGTCCCTCCTGCTAGCCCTCAATGTCTACGTGTATTTAAAATTGAGAGGTGGGCAACGATGCCAGGGGTGGGGTGTACACCCTGATGGTACTTTGGACTCCGTGTATCGTGCCCACCCCCAAGATCCTATATGTATGTGTAATGAGAGTGTGAGTAATGTGAATGTCTAAGTTGTGGGATAAAATTGAGGCAGAGGCAGCCAGAAGGGGACAGGGGGGGGTGCCTCCTCTGCACCCTGGTGACATACCCCTACTCCAAGGTCCTGCATGTGTGGGTGGTTGTGGTGGAGCGGGAAGAGGGAGGCAGCTGGAGATGGGGAGGGAAGGAAGGGAGGGGCAAGTGACCCCTCCCTGGGGCCAGCTCCCCCGCTGACCCCAGTAGGCACCCCCATACTCCGCGACCCGCCAGGGAAAGGGGGCCCAGGCCCATCCAGACCGGGGCCCAGTGCAGCAGCGCCGCCCGGCCCCACAGAGCCCGGGACAGTCCACCCAACCCCACCACAGAGAAAACTGCACCCACCCCACCATCCACTCATCTTCCAGACTACATAAGACAATAAACACCCAGGCTGAGATCTTCCTCCACCTCTCCTGTATCTCCCCCTCCTGCAGAGGGAGCTCCTGGGGAGAGGAAAGCTCATGCAAGATGTGACAATCTCCCCCACCAGTTGAAGAGCCCCCCAGGTGGCTCGATGCACCGGCGGCACCCTGCTCCAGGGCTGGGCCCCCATGCACCCACCCGCCCACAACCCCGGCAACACACCAACCAGGACCCAAGCCCCCGAGGCCCGGTCCGGGTCCCAGCCCAGAGACGGAGCGCCCCCAGAACCTCACGCCCATCCCGGACCCACCCAGGGCCAGCCAGGCTACCAGGTCAGTAACCCACGTCCGTCAGCACAGACCCTCCCCTAGCCCCGCTGCACGCAGCCGCAAGGAAACAGTCACCGGAGAGCCAACAGAGCCCCTAACCGGACATGACCGCTACCCTGGGTTGAGCCCCCCAAGGAAGATGCCTCCGGGGAACCCCCCGACGCCCTAAGCCTGTCCCTACCCCCACACCAATCACAACAGTGAAGGCGGGACCAAACTATGACCCCCCACCCCCACTAGGTGATGGAGCTGATCAAAGGAGCCCAGAGCAATTGATCTGATGTGGTGGCAGAGGCTGTATCAAGACTAATGTAATCTAATAGATAATTTCTATATTGGTTAGAATTAAGATTATTTTTATTTTTCCAGTTCATGAGGACTGTTTTCTTGGCTATGCATAGGGCAGTGAAAACCATATGGGCGATATTCTTTTCTGAAGTGACATTATCTAAGCTGCCCAACAAACACACTAAGGGGAAGTTGGAATGTTACATTTCAGACACTTCGATAAGTCTTCACATATCTCGCGCCAAAACTTCTGAACTGGTGGACAGAACCAAAGAGCGTGGATATAATTGTCCGGTGAATTGGTTTGGCAGTGTGAGCAGTTGTTGGTAGACGTAAAGCCCATCTTGAACATCCGATGACCTGTATAGTGCACTCTATGTAATATTTTGTATTGAATTAATTGAAGACTGGGATTTCTAATTAGATGAAAGGTTTTTAAGCAAATCTGAGACCAGAAGTTTAGGTCTAAGTTAACTGATAAATCCGCTTCCCATTTTGCAATAGGAAGTGATATTGATTCATCTGTTTTAGAAAGCATTCTGTATATTTTGGATAGTAATTTGGGGGTTTTAAGAGTAAGAAATTGAACCACACTTGGTGGTGTTTGTAGTTCAACTTGACCCGGTTTAAATTTCTTTTTTACTATGGATTTAATTTGTTGATATTCTAAAAATCTTTTCTTGTTGATCCCATATTGTGTAACTAGTCTGTCAAATGAAATAAATTCTGTTCCTTCTAGTATATGTTCTAAATATTTGATTCCTTTACCACTCCAATCTGAAAAGTTTATCATATTATTGTTTTGTAATATGTCAGGGTTGTTCCAGATAGGTGTACGTTTGCATGGGATTAATGAAGACGCCGTCAATTTTAGAAACTCCCACCATGCTGTCAGAGAAGAGCTGATGTTGATGCTTTTAAAGCATTCATGTCGTTGGATGTTTGAGCTGATAAATGGTAGGTCTGAGATCTCTAGATTATTGCAGAGTGCTTGTTCTACATCTAGCCAAGGTTCATCTAAGAGGGTGTGTTTTAGCCATCCTGAGATAAACTGAAGCCTGTTGGCTAAGAAGTAGTGCTGAAAGTTAGGCAGTTCTAGTCCTCCTTTATCCTTGGTCTTTTGTAGTGTTTTTAAGCTTATACGTGGGGGTTTATTTTTCCAAAGGAATTTGGACATACATGAATCTAGAGATCTGAACCAATCTTGTGGCGGTTTAGTTGGGATCATTGAGAATAAATAATTTATTTTTGGTAAGACCATCATTTTTATAGCGGCAACCCTTCCCATGAGTGATATGGGTAGACATTTCCATCTAGCCAGATCATCTTCTACCTTCTTTAAAAGTGGGATATGGTTTAATTTAGTTAGATCTGCAAGCTTGGGAGAAACATTAATACCTAAATATTTTATATTTCCCGATTGCAGTGGTGTAGAAGAGGAATTATGGAGGGAGCAATTAATCGGTAGGACTGTAGATTTTGACCAGTTAATTGAGTAATCTGATATTCTTGCAAAAGAGTTTATCAATTCAATCACCCCAGAGATATTGGTTTGTGAATTTTGGAGAAAGAGTAACACATCATCTGCATAAAGGCTGATTTTATGTTCCACGTTCTTGCATTTTATGCCCTTAATTACTGAATTCTGTCTAATTGCTGCTGCTAGTGGTTCAATAAAAATTGCAAACAGTGAAGGGGAGAGTGGGCATCCCTGCCTGGTGCCCCTCAAGAGACAGAAGCTGGAGGATGTCTGGTCATTTGTTCTAACACAAGCTGTTGGGGAATTATAATATTTTTATCCAGTTTATGAAAGAGGATCCAAAACCAAATTTGTGTAAAGTTGCGAATAAAAATTTCCAGTTAACTCTGTCAAATGCTTTTTCTGCATCTAGAGATAATATTATGGTTTCGATGTTTTTATCGTATGAGTAGTCTATTAAATTAAGTAATCTACGAGTGTTTGTTGATGAGTGCCGACCTTTTATGAAACCAGTTTGGTCAGGATGAATTAAGAGGGGGGTTATTTTCTCCAGTCTCTTTGAGAGAGCTTTGCAGATTATTTTAAGGTCTACATTTATAAGGGATATTGGACGATAGCTTGAGGGATATACAGGGTCTTTGCCTGGTTTTAGCAGGAGATTAATGTTTGCAGAATTCATATTTGATGGAAGTCTGCCCTTTTCTTTAATTTCCAACAACGTTCTGTAGAAAACTGGTGCTAGAATCGACCAGAATTCTTTGTAGAATTCTGCAGGAAAGCCATCTGGACCTGGAGCCTTATTATTGTGCATACTTATCAGGGCTTCCTGGAGTTCACCTGGTGTCAGTGGTGAATCCAGTGCCATTGCTTGAGTGTCCAATAATTTTGGAAGAGTTATGTTGTCCAAAAACTGATCAATTTCTTTTTTAGATGGGTTTATTTGTGGTGAATACAACGTTTTATAGAAATCCCTGAAAATGTTGTTTATTTGTATCGGTTCATATAATGTGTTCCCAGATGAATCTTGAACAGCACATATAGTTGTTTTTTCTTTATTTATTTTTAGCTGGTTTGCTAGAAATTGACCGGATTTATTACCATGTTCATAATTTTGTAGGCGTAGTCTTTGTACTAAGAATTTTGTTTTTTTATCAATTATCTCATTTAATTCTAGTTTAGTTTTGCGTATTTTGTTCAATGTTTCCTGATCTTGGTGGGACGCGTAGGCTTCTTCTAGTGATTTGATGTTTTTTTCTAATTCCTGAATATTTTTGTTTTCTTTTTTCTTTTTATGTGATGAGAAAGAAATTATTTTACCTCTCATCACAGCTTTCCCTGCTTCCCATAGAACAGAAGCTGATGTTTCGGGAGTGTCATTATAGTCCAAATATGAAGTCCATTCTTTTTTAAAATATTTAATAAAGTCTTCATCTTTAAGTAGTGATATATTAAATCTCCAGTTTTTTCTTGGCGTAGTATTATTCTTGTGCATTAGTGTTAAAGATACAGGACCATGATCGCTGACAGCTATAGGATGAATCTCAGTGTCTGAAATGTCGTTCAGCAGTGAGCTGCTGACCAAAAAATAATCCAGACGAGAGTAGGAGTGATGGACATGTGAGAAAAAAGTATATTCCTTACTGGTGGGGTGAAGGGAGCGCCATGCATCGCAAAGACCAAAGTCGCTCATATATTGTTTGATTATATTTGTGGACTGCCAATTACGCTGAGTTCCCGCTGTATTGAGCCTATCCATGTCTTCATTTAGTCCAAGGTTGAGGTCACCTCCAAGAACAAGTGTGCCATCTAAGTGTTCAGAGAGTGCACTGAAAAAACCGTGAAAGAATGAGGGATCATCAACATTTGGACCATATACACTTGCAATACATAGCTTTTTATCAAGTATAGATAGTTTAATGATTAAGAATCTGCCCTCTGGATCTATAACTGTATCGAGTACTGTGAAATTAATATTTTTATGTATTAAAATTGCTACTCCCCTTTGTCTAGAATTATAACAAGCTGAGAACACATTGGGAAACTCAGGTGTTTTAAGTTCATTCGAACCTCTAAGAGGTCTGTGGGTCTCTTGTAAAAGGACAACATCTGCCTGTAGTTTTTTGAGTTGGTTAAATATTTTTAACCTCTTTACTCTGGAGCCAGCTCCATTTATATTCCATGTAATGAACCTCAGTGTACCCATAGATGTTTGTGTATAACTAGGGATGTATGCTGTGTGCGTCGCTTAGACAGGTGGAGAGAATACGTCACTTGTTCATAAATAAAGAGAAGGAGAGAGAGAAAAAATGTGTGGCGAGATGCTCCGTGGGTCTGACTTAGTGTATGCATAGTTACTAATATGAGTAGGCTTGGCTTAAGTGTATGTGTATCTTATATGACTGTGTGCGCTGTCTGACTGATGTAAATGTGCTGCCGTTGAGCGCATGGTGCGTATGTGTCGAAATAAAGGATGTTTGTGGATGAGTGTCGAAGCAGGTGATCGAGGCAGTGAAAGGAATAAAGAAAGAAACCAAGGACAGGGGTGAGCAGCATAAAACCAAGAGGGGGAAAAGAGAGGAGGGGAAAAAAAAAAACGAGAAGAAAAAAAAACAGAAACAAATTACATGAAGGAACCTTTTAAAAAAACAAAACAAAAAACAAGCGCGTCCATGCCCACAGGTGTACACACGGGTGATCACACCCACAAACTACACCCTTTTTGGCTCCTACCTCAAAGCACACTGTGTTCTGTTGATCTTATGTGCTGCACAATAATGTTTAATATTTAGTATTTACTGTCATATTCACATATATCATTGTGATGTTGTTTATTCTATTACTCTTGTTCTCTTCTGCTTGCTTTCTTTTTTCTTTCTCAGCAGGTGATCCAGGTGATTGATATATGCATTTTTTTTTCCTCTGCCCGTTTTGTTGGTTTTTGTCTTTTGCCCTTCTCCCCCGTCCCTCTTCTCAGCTGTTTCTCTTTCCCTCTTTCTTTCTCCCCTTCTTTCCCCCAGTCAAGTCTGTCCCGTATTCAGTAAGTGAAAATAAAATAAACAATAAAAGGTGAATCAAATGGACCATTACGGCAAGGCTGGGATGGTCAGTTTGGTAAAGTAAAATCCGTTGGGTATCTTTCTTTGCCTTTAGACAACAATTCTGATGGCAAAAGAGCCAAACGGGACAGGCCAAAAAAAAAAAAAAAAAAAAAGATGATCTGATGACTCCGATCCAAATGAGACTCCGTGATTCTGTCGCAGCCATTGCAACTCAAGGTGACATTTCACTTGGAACCATTTTGTAGTATCCGTGTTTTACATGTTATCTAAACACTCCATCTTTAAATATTGGCTTCTAGGCTAGTGTCAGTCATTAGGAAACCATTATATACATGTTTTCATTAGGGGTGCAACGATACTCGTATCGATATTGAACCGTTCGATACAGTGCTTTCGGTTCGGTACGCATATGTATCGAACAATACAAAATTTGTAATTTATTTTATCAACTTTCCTTCTGACGATGCTGTCTGTGTTGAGCGCTCAGTGAATCTGCGTTCGACTACTCCACCTAGGCTGCACTGTCGAGCGCAGATCCACTGAGCTTGTGGGGATAGGTTAATTGATTAATCCAAATTGTCACTAGGTGTGAATGTGAGTGTGAATGGTTGTCTGTCCCTGTGTGTTAGCCCTGTGACAGACTGGCGACCTGTCCAGGGTGTACCCCGCCTTTCGCCCTATGACAGCTGGGATAGGCTCCAGCGCCCCCCGCGACCCTGAAAAGGATAAGTGGAAGCGAATGGATGGATGGATGTTTTATCTATTAAAGATAGATTGTTTGTTTTGTTTTGTTTTTTAAGTGGGCAGGTTTTTTGCCCTCCAAAGTTTTACTCATGTTAGCAGGTAAATGTTCCACAAATTTGCAGCAAAAAGGTATGCAGCTTAGCATGCTCTTTAAACAATAGAGCTTAGATTAGGTTAAATATTTCTGTGAAATATCAGTATGTGACTGTTATATCAGAATAATAAAAGTTAATTGAATTTAAAGATTGCCCAGTATTCATGTTTTTTGTTTTTGTTTTCTTCAGTATTACAATACATTGACTGCCGACCT
>NW_024584072.1:24492-25536 GCF_018398535.1 Haplochromis burtoni
GTCAAAGAAAGTTATGTTGGCTTACGAGTTTGTCTTTGCATTGCTAGTTTTTAACTGATGTTGGTCAAGCAGGGGCAAATGATACTGTTGTCTTTTTCATATGTGATAGATTTTTTTTCTAGTAATGTCAATCTGTATTAAATTAATAATTAAGTTTATAGGTTTTTTATGAGCTGAGATTTAAGAATTCCTAGAAGAAAAATGTAAAAAAAGAAAAAATTGTTTACCATAAAAATGTATTGGCTGAACAAAAACTGAAAACCTATGTAATCTAACATATTCTTAGAATATATGTATAAAAAGCATTTTAAAAAGAGATTATTGCCCTGCAAACTACATTTACTTTACATATAAAAAAACTTTATCTAACAGATTTTGTTCATATATGTAAAGCATATGTCTTCATGACAAATATGTACTAAAAAAATGCAAAAATTATATGGAACATCTATGGAAAAAATACTTTGACATGTACTTTCCTTATATAACTCATACTTAGTTTTAACATGATCCTTATGTGATCCTCTTTATTATCATGTATGAAAGTAATGCGAAAGTGGCCACTTTCAAGAGTAAATCATTTAAGCCTTATATGATTCACTATATATGAAGCAAACTAAAGCTGATGCAAATCTTTTCTAAGTTTTTTTTATTTCTTTAACATATGGGTTTTATACGTTTTTTCGATTTCTTTTCCATATGGAAAGAGCCGGCTCTTTCGGTTCCAAACCAGCTCTTCATGTTTTTTTGTTGCTTTAATTAATTTATTATTAACAGTAAGATAAAATTATGCACAAAAGGAATTACTAATGTAAAAAAAAGTGGTTTTATTTATATGTTTATATATAAATATTTACGGTGGCCCCTAGAGACAAAGTAGTACAAACATTACAAATTCAATTACAAATACAAATTCAATACAAATTACAAAGCATGTACAAATTACAAAACATGTACAAATTCCAAAACACATTTCTAGCATTAACTGAACTTCCAAAACAGAGCTACCTAGATCACTTAAATTACACAATTGAAAGCATATGT
>NW_024584073.1:0-3426 GCF_018398535.1 Haplochromis burtoni
AACTGAGCACACTCACATACGACACAAACCTTCACAATAAAACAGGAAACTCAGACACATGGAACCAGACAAGACATTGAACTAACAGACAGATTCACAAACAGACGGGGGGACACCATAGACAGACAGATACAGACGCAGGCTCAGAGGCAGACCGAATATAACACGTAGAACTCAAACAATAATAATAATCATGATAATAAATTGGAAAATGCTAATAATAAACTTAAAGCGCTGGGTCACCGACCCAGGACCATGACAAATTAAGTGCATAGAGGCACTTGACCTGCTTGAAAACCTGTCATCCTAGATGAGACATTGCTGAGATATAGAGCAAACCTATAGTAACAACTAATAAGCCAAACCCTGTAGACAACAGCTAAAGCTACAGGATTGAGAAGCTGAATTAAATATGTGGACACTGCTAAGCTGATGAGCATGTTACACATTTTCTTTTATTTTTTATTTATTTGTTTTTTAGAGCAGAAGCTGCATGCTATTAAAAGCTCACACATGCAGCTGTCTGTGAGCTCAGTTTTTTTCCTCACACTTCTGCTTTGTTTCTGGCAGCATTTTTTCTTTTTCTTTTTGTGTCCTGACTCATGTATGTTTTTGTTTTTGTTTGGTTATTTTGTTGGTTTGGAAACGAATTTGTGATCGTACTTGTGGATCACAGTGACACATAGTGATTAGGCATATGATTTACAAATGCCTAGTTTTAGAGCTGTGAGCTATGTGCTGTGAGCAATGCGAAGTTTTTTTCCTAACTTAAAAGTTTGAAATATGTAAGACGTGTGAGATGTGTTAATTCTTTGAAAAAAATAGAAATTATCTAAAATACCTTAAGTGAAAATGTAGTGTTGCATCTATAGAAAAAAAAGAAGAAGAAGCATTCAGTAACTTAAAAATAGACATTACAGAGAAGTACAGTTTTAGCATTGCCTGACTATGATAAGCCCTTCTACCTACATGTAGATGGAGGAGCAGGTTAAAGTAGAGACAACTGCAGTTTTTCTGTTTTCTAACTCAGGTGTCTTAGCCGAAGAACTACGGGGTGATTTAAAGAAATCCCCTGTCAACCCCCCAAAATATGACTATCCAGAGTTGGGACCAGGAAGCAGAGTTGCAGTCTTACACACCTCTCTGACATAGATATAACAAGTAAGACTGGTTTCTGAGTTTTACAGAAACCAGGAGTGGCATGTTTACACGCATGTTCTCCTTAAATTACTGGCTGTCTGAGTGGTGTCTGTTGCAAAAGCAGTTTCACCCTGGTTCGTATATTCGTCAGGACTCCAGAAAGAACACCGGGACTCAGTAGTCAATTAACAACACTTTTATTAATACACACTTATTGATTACACCTTCTAGAAGGGAGATGTACAGGACCCCGGACTTTCTCTGCAGATCTCAACTCCTTTGTCTGTTACATGCAGTTTTGTATCAGTGACCCCCTTCTAAACCCTCTACAAGGTGCCATAAAACTAAGTACTATGTTTACCTACTTTCACTTGTGTGTGTGCGAACCTGTGAATGCCTACATGTGCGCGTTCCCGCGTGCCTATATGAGTGCTCGTGTGTGCCTGTGTACGCATACCTGTGTGTATGTGTGAGTGCACATAAGTGAGTGTGCGTGTGGATGTGTGTGTGTGACAGTTAAAGCACTGTGGGTTTAGGTGACTCCCTAGAGGTCATAAAACCCATATCCCTTCCAGACCACAGTTATCCAGTTCTTTGCTCTTTGTGCAGAGCTGCAGAGTACAGAATGTAGACAGGAAGTGAAACTAGGCAGAGTGCAGCGCAGGAGTTGTTTTTATCCAAACTGTGTGTGATGTATAACAGAACTATATCATACGCATTCGGCTTGTAATGCTTCAGATCTGCAGAGTGTTTAGCTTATGCGCATCCCTTTCTGGAAAGTAATGATTGAATAAAATAATTATAACGTTTTGACCACACTGAGTCAGGTTTTTCTGTCCAGTAAAAGAATAAAAGAACCGGATTCGATAATTGGTGCCGTGAACCCGGATTCTTTTATGGCTGAGAGGACGAATTTGGCCCAAGGTGGGGTCGTGAAATGAGGTGAACAGAAGACCAATCCTATGGAATTTAAAGGTAAGTACCACCTGTTAAATCAAAGTGTGCATATTGGATGAATTCTAAATTATCTGTTCGCTGACTTAACGATCTTTACTGTTAATTTGGCTCAGTAGTGGTGAAATTAAACTAAATTATAAAGTCTGTTCAGTAGATTTCTGGTGAATGCCCGTGGTGATATTGTGTAATTGGTGGGAATAAAAGTAAAGTCTGGGGAAATATCTGATGAACGTTTACTGGTGTCAATATTGGGGTGAATTTTTATTTTTTTGACCACACTGAGTCGGGGTTTTCTCTGTCAGTAAAAGAATAGAAGAACCGGATTCGATAGTAAATAGACAGAAAGAAACTTATTAGTAAATTATTAGAAACTGAAGTAATGTATTGTTAATCTAAACTTGAGGTAAACTTGTGGTAATGCCAGGTTGTTCACAGCTAACCGATAATGGCTAAAGCACACACAGCACATGTGTGTGCTGAAGGAGTAGTGGTCCTCTCTGGTCCTTTTTGTAGCAAACATATATGCCTTGGAGTGTATTCCTGTCATCTCCACACTGGTAGATACAAACTAATTTGTACTTATTCCAACCTGATGAACCAAAACGACTGCAAGAAAGGAAACATCCTGCACTTGCCGTCTGTAAGTGCAGGATGTTTCCTTTCTTGCAGTCGTTGATGTCCTGGTAGGTGCAAATGTTAAGCAGTGAAGTGTGGAAGAAACCAAAAGATTTAGAGAGGTTCTCTCGTGTGCCAGCAAATAAATGTCAATTCAGTGTATGTAGTGAGATGCTGTTTCTGTTCTATCGGACTGTTGTTGCCAGTATCCCTTTTTTTCCTGCCATGTGTTGGGGAATGCAGTATGATGAATAAGAACAGTGACTGGACAAATTAAAGAAAAACGCTGGCTTATTAATGGGCAGGACTGTGGATATCCTGGGATTGATTGTGGAAGTTGTATGGAGAAAAACACTAGCCACCCTCTCCATAATATTTTGAAGGGTCAGAAATGTAAACAGCAGGCTTCTTCTCGTATGCGGTGTTTGACAGAACACATTAGAAGCTCTTTTGCTCCTACTGCTGTGAGATTTCATAATGCTCATGTCAACACAAGAAATTCGTGACCTGGTCACTACTCTACCTTTAACATTGTAATAACAATTCACCCACCTTTAACCTCTGGGTGGTCTTGGGTCGATTTGTGCCATTTTTCATTGTTCGTATGCACGCCATTTGCACTGTGTTGAATGGAATATAGCGAAAGTCTGCAAAAAAAAGTTCGGTCACATTTACTGTTAAAATTTCAGTATGACTTCCAGAAATTAGCTTCAG
>NW_024584073.1:4019-25515 GCF_018398535.1 Haplochromis burtoni
AAAAAACAGGGCACTCATGTAATACAACTGGGATTTAAAGGGTTAAAATCCGCGAAATGTAATTGAAACTTGATATGAATATTTCAAGAAGAAGTAGGTCTGAAAGACTGGGAAAAAAAAAGTGGAAAAAATATTAATATTAATTTTTTACAGCGCTTTTTAGGGCGTGGTCGATGTGTGCCACTTAGGAACAATAGTGTAAGTATTTTTTTAAGACCCCCCACGGGTTAAAAACAAAAAACAAAGCAGAGAGATTGGCATATCCAAAGACAGTATGGTGTACATGGCGTGATACTGGGTTTTTCCATTTAACTGTTTGTCTCTCCTCTTTTGTTGGGGTCAGAGAAATTAAAGCAAATAATCAGGTAAAGAATGAAGGGAGGACTTGTCACAGTCCTGGGTTGGTGAACCAGTGTTTTGTATTTTTAATTATTATTCAGTCTTTGAGTTAATTTTTTTTTATGTGTTCAGCTCAGGAGGCTGAATGACTAATTGGAAAAGGGATGCGGGTTTAGCTCAGTGGGTCAGCAGGTGATCATGTGCCGCATGCAGTAGGTCCGGTTCAAGTCTGGCCCTTGGCTGCATTTCTTCCCCTCTCTCTCTCCTGATAATATATTTTTTTTAAATTATCTTAAGCACTTTTGCAAAATTTGCTTTTGGATGTCATCTGATTCATAACGTCTTATAATAAGCTTCATACAGTTAAGCACAATCACTTCAAGTGTTGCTGGAGTCTTCATATCATTACATCTTTGTTTTCTCTGTGCACCTTGAAAGTAGGTGAAGTTGTGCCTGAAAAATTGCTGTCAATTGTTGCCATCAATTTTTATGTTGCTAACACTGCTTTCATCTGCAGACACCATGCTAACGCTAAGCTTGCCAAGAACCCCCAGTGATGCTAAAGTTGAGTAACTGCTGACCCAAGCCCAGCACCGTGAAGTGAAGTGAGCCATCATCTGCAGCGAAGTCAGCCGCTGCTGAACTTCCATAGGTAACAAACTGATGACCAGTCAAGCTGCGGCCTCTCTTTCTATCTCTTCATGTTTCTACTGTACAATCACCATGATGACCAATTTCAATTCTCTTTGTGCTGGTTTTCATCTTTGAGTTGTGTTCATACCTAAGGACTAAGAGAAAGATCACATGTGTCCTCATTAGGATAGGGTGTTGATGTGTGGGACTGTAGCCTGTATGTGGTGTTCAGAGCTGCCCACCAGCGGGTTGAGGATTGAAGCCAGAAACTTGGAGATGTTATAGGTGACAGAGTTGATCATGCAGACAATCGGTCTTAAAGGTGCACCCTGTTTATATATTTTTGGTAAACCATACAGACTTGGTGTAGACTCCCCTGGGTATAGCCTGTGGTATGAGGTCTGGTCAATAGCCTGGTCTTGTTCTAACTGCTTCAGACAGTCTATCACCCTCTTCCTGTAGCCACTTCCTGGGTCTCGTTTCAGTATTTTCATCACTGAGTAGTGACAAAATCTTCTCATGATAGTCTTTCTGGTTTAGCAATACTGTGCACCTACCCTTGTCTGCTGGAAGGATGATAATGTTGTTGTCATTACTGAGTGATGTGAGTGCTTTCCTCTCCTCCATGGTGATGTTGGATGCCTTTGGCTTTGTCATGAGAATTTGCATAATTAAGATTAAGGAACTGACCTCCCAGCCAATTGTTCCTTCAGTGGTGCTGGTTTCAGTCATGTATACTGATTATAAGATTGGGGAAACCTGCAGTCAACTGAGACTGAAGAAGTCACTTGTATGAGTGATGAAACGTTTCTCCCAAAAAAACTGAATCAACTTTTGGAGAAAAGTGGGGAACAAAAACAGGGGAAACTGACCAGAACTAGCATGAAATGGTAGTGCATGATAACAGGATCAAAATGCTACGACTTAAGTTAAAAAGTTACGAGAATAACAGGAGGAAAATAAGAAAGAGCTCAGAAATGAGCAGAGCTGCCATAACAGGCTGCTACACACAGGTGGCACCGGAAGTAAAATTAACACTAGCACTCAGTACTAGGTCAAAGGCCAGTGAGGTAGAACAAATGCAGTCTTCATTTAATGGTTCAGTTAAGTAGCTTTAAAAGAAAGGAAGTTGGACCTCTGTTCACAAGGATACCAAGTACTATGAGTTGATTTTTCCTTATTTATTTATTTATTCATTTATTTATTTTTTGGCCTAATTCAAGCATAATATATTCAATTCAGTTAAATTTTATTTATACACCACCAAATCACAAAAACAGTCACCTCAAGGCGCTTTATAATTTAAGGTAGACCGTACAATAATACACACAGAGAAAAAACTCCATCTGCTGCAACCGGTTGGGGTGAGAGAAGGAAGACAGGATAAAGACATGCTGTGGAAGAGAGGCAGAGGTTAATAACAGATATGATTCAATGCAGAGAGGTCTGTTAACACATAGTGAGTGAGAAAGGTGACTGGAAAGGAAAAACTCAGTGCATCATGGGAATCCCCGGCAGCCTACGTCTATTGCAGCATAACTAAGGGAGGATTCAGGGTCACCTGGTCCAGCCCTAACTATATGCTTTAGCAAAAAGGAAAGTTTGAAGCCTAATCTTGAAAGTAGAGATAGTGTCTGTCTCCTGAATCCAAACTGGAAGCTGGTTCCACAGAAGAGGGGCCTGAAAACTGAAGGCTCTGCCTCCCATTCTACTTTTAAATACTCTAGGAACAACAAGTAGGCCTGCAGAGCGAGAGCGAAGTGCTCTAATAGGGTGATATGGTACTACAAGGTCATTAAGATAAGATGGGGCCTGATTATTTAAGACCTTGTATGTGAGGAGCAGGATTTTGAATTCTGGATTTAACAGGAAGCCAAAACAGGAGAAATCTGCTCTCTCTTTCTAGTCCCTGTCAGGACTCTTGCTGCAGCATTTTGGATCAGCTGAAGGCTTTTCAGGGAGTTTTTAGGACTTCCTGATAATAATGAATTACAGTCGTCCAGCCTGGAAGTAATAAATGCATGAACTAGTTTTTCAGCGTCACTCTGAGACAGGATATTTCTAACTTTAGAGATGTTGCACAAATGGAAGAACGCAGTCTTACATATTTGTTTAATATGTGCATTGAAGGACATGTCCTGGTCAAAAATGACTCCAAGGTTCCTCACAGTGTTACTGGAGGCCAAGGTAATGCCATCCAGAGTAAGAATCTGGTTAGATACCATATTTCTAAGATTTTCAGGGCCGAGTACAATAACCTCAGTTTGATCTGAATTAAGAAGCAGAAAGTTAGCGGCCATCCAGGTCTTTATGTCTTTAAGACATTCCTGCAGTTTAACTAATTGGTGTGTGTTATCTGGCTTCATGGACAGATAGAGCTGGGTGTCATCTGCATAGCAGTGAAAATGTATGCTATGTCTTCTAATGATGCTGCCTAAGGGAAGCATGTATAATGTAAACAGAATTGGTCCTAGCACTGAACCCTGTGGAACTCCATAATTAACCTCAGTGTGTGAAGAGGACTCTCCATTTACATGCACAAACTGGAGTCTATTAGATAGATATGATACAAACCACTGCAGCGCAGTACCTGTAATACCTACAGCATGTTCTAATCGCTCTAATAGGATATTATGGTCGACAGTATCGAACGCTGCACTGAGGTCTAGCAGGACAAGCACAGAGATGAGTCCACTGTCAGAGGCCATAAGAAGATCATTTGTAACCTTCACTAAAGCTGTTTCTGTGCTGAGCTCTGAAACCTGACTGAAACTCTTCAAATAAACCATTCCTCTGCAGATGATCTGTTAGCTGTTTGACAACTACTCTTTCAAGGATTTTTGATATGAAAGGAAGGTTGGAGATTGGCCTATAATTAGCTAAGACTGCTGGGTCTAGAGATGGCTTTTTGAGTAAAGGTTTAACTACAGCCAGCTTGAAGGCCTGTGGTACATAGCCGATCATTAGAGATAGGTTGATCATATTTAAGATCGAAGAATTAATTAATGGCAGGACTTCTTTGAGCAGTTTTGTAGGAATGGGGTCTAAAAGAGCGGTCCCCAACCCCCGGGCCTCGGACCGGTACCATGAGTCGTTTGGTACCGGGCCGCGAGAGTTGAGGCTCAGGTGTGAAATGTATAGTTTTCAGGGTTTTTATCGGTTTTAAGCGTTATTTTGTTATTTTTATCGTTAACTCATTTCGGGATTTCAACAGAGCATGCTTAAGAACTGTGCTGCCTAAATTTGTACAACATGTGAAATGCCCTACGAGTGGAAATAACACCCTGGATCATGTTTACTCAAATATTAAGCCTACAGATGTGTTCCCCTCCCCCACCCGAGCATGTCCGACCACCTCTCCCTACTCGTTGTCCCGGCATACACACCACTCAGGAGAAGGACAAAGCCCACCATCAGAACCATTAACACCATTTCTGAGGAAGCTCTCGCTCAATTGCAGGACTGTTTTGCTCTCACAGAGTGGAGTGTCTTTGAACAGGATGACCTAGAGACTCACACAACCACAGTGCTGGGTTACATCAAACACTGCATGGACACTGTCACCACGGAAAAGCCGGTCCGAGTCTTCCCCAACTGTAAACCCTGGATGATGTTACGCCCCAGTCTAGGGGTACAGGAACGCAACATAAGTTTGAAAAGATTGCCCCGCCCTGGTCCCCAAAACCATACACAGAGGGAAAACCAATTTCTTAGTGAATGGTGGTTTATTTTTCTACACTGCAAAAATGAAGCTCCGGGGTGAACAAAGGCCAAAATAACAAACAAAACAAGCTAAGTCAGGAGGAGGTGCTATCTAAAACCCTATGTGAAATCAAACATCAAACAAAAGACAAGCGCTACACCTAACTCCCTAACTGAAATAAACAGGAGAAAACAGTGCAAGGAAAACAATAAGGCCTTCTGTTCCAGTGCTATTTACAATGTGCTTTTTACAATGAAAACTAATGTACACACTATATACAGAACTCAGAAAGTCGCACAAAGTCACAGGCACAAATGTCTCAGGTTTTGGAGGCCAGGGTCAGGTCTGCTGCTGCTGTCAGTGGCTGCCCCGGGACAACTGCTGGTGGAGGGATTTTGAATGCGACCACATGATCAGCGGACCAATCGCCAGCCGTCAGCTCATCCACTCAGGGACCTGCAAAGACTTAAAGGCACAGACAAAGAAAACAACCACCAAAACAGATTTTGGCCAGGGCCATAACAGATGACAAGCAAGGTTCAGGCACTGTTAAAGGCACGGAACTCTGCATACAAATCTAGGGACCAGGACATGTACAGCAGAGCAAGAGCAGACCTTAAAAAAGGCATCAGAGCAGCAAAACTGGACTATTCAAACAAGCTATCAGATCACCTCTCTGATAACAACTCCAGGAAGGTATGGGAGGGCCTGAAACACATCACCAATTACAAAGCCAAGGGATAAATATAGATAATATGGACATCTTGTTAGCAGAGGAACTTAACCACTTTTTTGCCCGCTTTGAGAAAACTACAGTTGCCCCCACCATGCACACCACCCTGCCCACAGCGTCCTCTGAACACAGCCCCCACACATTTAGCCTCCAACAACATCAGGGCCCTATTTCAGGAAGCCGGTTTAGAAAACTCAGAGTGAAAAACGATACTCAGGGTTGAGTAACCCCGAACTGTCCAACTCGGAATATTCGGTTTCAGAAAGGCTGATAACAATTAGTTCAGTCAACGCGGAGTTGCTTTAACCCCAAGTTAAGCGCGCGCACGAGGATACATAAAGCCCTGATTAGTGGAGCACAGATTAAGCGAGTCACCATGGAGACGGAGGGAAAGAAGGCGCGGTCAATGTATTTTACAGCGCTTGAGGCCGAAATTCTGATGGCAGCATATGCCGATAACATGCAAATTCCGCGGAAAAAAAGTAACACAGCCTCAGCTGCAAAAGAAAGGGAGCATGCATGGCAAAACATAGCCGACAGAGTCAATGCGTGAGTGTTAATTTAAACATTGATCTAGGGATTTCCACCCATTTAACACGTTATTTTATTATATTTTATTTTATTTTATTTTATACATTTTATTTTGTGATGTGATGTGAGCGCAGGTGCAACCCAACAGGCCCCAAACGTTCCTGGCAGCAAGTAAAAATGAAATATAAAAATATAGTCCAAACAGGTGAGGTGTAATTGTATTATGAGCCATAGTGCTTGGTCTGTTTGTCCGATGTAAATCAATTGCAGTTAGAGGCTACATTAATTTCCCCTCTGTAAGCACTTATTGAAATTATCTGAGCACATTACAAGTACATATTTGCTTACTCTGTATGCTCAAATGTGACCCGTTATAGCCAACAGAAAAAAAGCGGAGGCCCGAAAAACAGGTGGGGGTCCTCCACCACCACCACTCACAGAGGCTGAGCAGTTGGCTTCCACATTTGTGATAATGTTGGCAGCATCACATATGATCTTCACAGTGCAGAGAACACAAATTAGCATCCATTACTATAATGAAATAATTTGTTAGTTTGAAATGCTACAGGGAACTATGTACCTGTACATTAATGCTGTGGAAAGACTTCCTGTTCACATAGTCTCCTTCATTTACTGAAGGAGCAATGATTGGAATGTGAGTGCCATCTATACAGCCAATCACGCCTGGGAACCGTGAGAATAAATGTAAAATTTAAGTAGTAGTTCAAGTATCACCACATCATGAATTAAGTTTTGTTCATCCTGATACCTGCAATTTTGTGGCATCCCTCTTTGATAAATCTTGTGGGTCTATGACCGGGGAACACCACAAACGAGTACAGGAGACGTTTCAGTGCAACTGTAACATTCCTGACTGCCCGACAGACGGTAGCCTTGGAAACGTGCTCAGCGTCACCAATATTATACAGAAAGCTCCCGTTTGCAAAAAACCGAAGTGCAATACAAATAATATGTACAGAACTGAGAGAATGTCCGCGATGTGTCACATGAGCAATATTAGGCCTGAGGATGTTATTCAAATAAATTATAGATTGTGCTGAAAAACGGTAACGTTCACACAGAAAATCATCAGGAAATGATAAAATGTCCGAACGCGCTCTAATCACTCTCTCCCGGCGGAGAGCTCTGCGGAGAATTTGGGCTTCAACATCTACTGGCTCTTCAAGGAAGGAGCACGCCATGTCTGACACTTCCTACAGTCAGGTTTCCGACAAAGAGGCGGAGAAAGTCAGGGTTAGTTGAAGTAAACCTGCTAGGGGGCAGGTTAGCTTCACGGAGTGTGTCGTCATAGTAACTCACTCAGAATTAATCTAAACTCGCTTTGTGAAACCGAAAACCCAGAGTTTTCGTTAACTCAGGGTATACTTACTCAGAGTTTGCACTAAACCGGCTTCCTGAAATAGGGCCCAGGTCTGCAATGTGTTCAGAGCAGTAAATCAGAGGAAAGCTGCAGGCCCTGACGGAATACCTGGTAGAGTGCTCACTTCACCCGTTGCCTACTAAGCAGCGATTTTTGTATGAACATGCTTTTTAGCATTTCTTTATTGACCACTTTTTACACATGGTTGCTGTACCCACGCAGCCGGCTGTAGTTTTTCAACTCACAGCCCGACACATACACCATACTAGCACTTCTATTTATTCCAAAGTGACACATGTATGTATGTATACAAGAAAACAATACCCCATCATTATTATTGTAGCTGCAGACTGTCACGGCAACTTCTAGTGTTTTTTTGACAGTGTTTGGAAGAAATCTGATGACACCAACTCACAGAAAACTTCAAGTAATCCAAACACATAAAACTCTGAGTGTTTTTTCCAAGGCTGGCAGAAATCAAAGCCTCAAAACAGCTGAAAACATGTGTGCTCATCATAACAAAAGCAGCTGTTTTCTCTCTTAGCGATTGCTACATCTATTTACTGAGCTCTCGGAGGAGGCAGACGCATCTCTCACCCTCTCCTTCCCTTACCTTCCCTGCTTGCTGCTTCTATGTCCTTGTCTGCTCTCGTCTGACTCTCACCCTGAGAGAGCCTCTCATTCTCACTCTTGATCTCTAAAACCTTAAGAAGAATAACTATGGATTTGATCAACTGGTCTTTTAATGCAATTGACACTTCTCGATGAGAAGCCTGGGTTCGGGAGAGCCCGAGTGTCCTGGAGGGATGTTCCCTGCTGGATACACGATGGACAGGTGGCAGAAGTGGCGCAACCTTTCAATGGATCAGAAATCCCAGTTGGCAATTAATACAATACAAAATATTACATAGAGTGCACTAGAACCCTTACTTCAGTGTCTCGGTGAAGTTAAATCCTGGATGGCCTCTAATTTCCTTAACTTTAATGAGAACAAAACCGAAGTGATAATTTTTGGACCAAGCGGCAATCCCAACACTTCTAATTTTAACCTGCACAGTCTTGAGCCTTTTGTCAAATCACATGACAAAACTTTGGGGGTTATATTTGTTAGGTTTGTATTGTTGATTGTCATTTATGCTTAAAAATATTTACATGTCAATGGAAAATTGTATTTAGTAGTCAGTATAATCTTTTAGTGATATAAGTTTGCTTATGGTAGGATGCTGTTTGTAGTTATTTGGTAGTGACAGGATGTGTGATTTTTAGCAGGCTTGGTTCACCCCCACATCCTGGGAGCGTGGGAGAGGTCGTACCTTGTTTTATTGTTTTAACGTAGCTATGTCTGTTTTAGTCTAAGTGCTTTAACTGCTGGACTTCCTCACCGTGCCATCTAGGGTGGGGGAGACTACCCTCTTTATGACCAAGGATGTACCTTTTGTGCTTTCATGTTATATGACCCTTTGATCAACACACACACACACACACACACACACATACGCTCAATGGAGTATAAATAAAGACCGGGGCAGTTCTCTCACTGGAGTCTCTTAGAGTGGAGGCTGCCCTTGCTAGCAAGAAGTTCTGTGTGTTTCTCTTCTCTGAGTCTTTACTGAAGAAGTGTTTTAGAACATTTTCCCTAACATTTACTTGGTCCTTCGTAGCCGGATCAGAATATATCAGAACTGTTATCTGTGACTCTGTTCCAGGATCCAGCACTGATTCCTGACGCCGTGGGGAGCCGGCACCGAAGTCTGTGCACAGCCCTCTTAGACGAGGAGAGAGTCCCAGAGCGTGAATTCGAGTCTGGGCCGGTGACCAGGTCCA
Organism: Haplochromis burtoni; assembly: GCF_018398535.1. Classification (NCBI taxonomy): domain Eukaryota; kingdom Metazoa; phylum Chordata; class Actinopteri; order Cichliformes; family Cichlidae; genus Haplochromis; species Haplochromis burtoni. The sequence continues at coordinate 13,164 of NW_024584073.1, forward strand.
CGGCGCTGGGATTCAGTCTGGTGATCCGAACCGTCAGTGGGACATCGGGGGTGAGAAACACTATTTGGTATTTAAAGACGGCCGCAAAGATTTAAAGTAACGTGACAAATTAAAAATACGTTTAAGTAACGTGATAAATTAGGTTGGGTTCGCCGGAAGGAGCCGAATTTGACTAGTTTTAGAGGTAGCTGAAATTATCTCGTGACAAATTAAAAATACGTTTAACAAATGAAAACACGTTGAGTATATAAAACGGCCGCAAAGGTTTAAAGAAATGTGATAAAATTAGGTCTAAGTTCGCCAAAAGGAACTGTGTTTCGACCAGTTTTAGAGGTAGCTGAAATTATCTCGTGACAAATTAGCGCGCAAATGTCTATGTGTGTGTATGTGTCTGGAAGTAAGTTGATTTTACAGCACAATACGCTGCTGAACTACTTCCATTTTTGTTTTCTTTGCTGAGGCTCACGTGCTGGTGACAAAGGAGAACGGTTGAGTTTCATCTCATAAAACTGATACCGCTTCACCGTTAGGGTGAAGTCGAAGGCCGTATCAGTAAACCACTCTGAAGTCAAGCGTGCCAGCGACGGCCCAGCAAAATCTTTGAAAATGGGTGATAAACAAGTAAAATTAACACCTGATGAGAAATGTCTAGAAAAACAGCAAGCCGGAGCACGACTAATCCAAAAGAAAGAGAGAGGAATGCATAGTGGAAGAGCAAGAGGTAGAGGCTACACACACACACCAAACAGTGACTTTAACACTACATGCTGGAGGTGTGGAAAAGAGGGACATTTGGTACGTGACTGTAAGAAACAAAGAAGACAGTAACTCAGAATAGGATAGCAGCTCAGGTGAAGAGAGCAGTTCAGACTAGGAAGAACATAATAATCCCTCACCCAGTGAAAATTAGAGATCACAGTAGTTTGAAGTAGTTTAAAAAAGGGTTGGAAACAGACCCGACTGAATAGATATAAATGCAAGAGGAGTAAAGTAAAATAAACAAAAGGCTAAATTACAACTTAATTTTAATGCATTCAAACTAATAATAAAAAGGATAACAACCTATAAACTGGTATTAATAATGAAAGCAGATAATTCACACAAACAGAACTGTGATAACTGGAGTGTGCAGCGTTTCCGTGAGCAGTTTTCCTGCATCTTGACTTGTGTGTAGAGTGTTCATAACATCAGCATTATGTTTTTGTTTATTTGTTTTGTTGGGTTGAAAAATAGTTAAATAAACTGGTGATCATATTTATGGATCACCATGGTACATATCAGCTATGTGATTTATTTACGCAGATGAAAAAGTGAGTGTGAATGTGTTTGACGTCACAGTGTTTTTGTGCGCTGTGTAAAAGTAATTGTTTTTGATTGTGAGAGCGGTGATTCTGCAGGTCACCAGCTATTGTAAAAAAATAATAATACAAAAAAAAGAGTGAAAAAGAGACAAAATTTACATTGTAGATGAAAAATAATTATAGGAAAAAGGTTTTGTGTTGATCAGCCAAGAACAACTACAATCTTATTTTCTGCTTTTAAGAAAGGACTGTTCACAAAAACACAGAGAGAGAGAGATGTGTGTTGATTAAGCAGTGATGATAATAATGAAAGTCTCTCAGTCTGTCGTTTACAGGTGGGGAACGGACCTGGATCAATTCTCCACGGGCAGCAGTCGGAAGAAAATTATAGGTTGAAATCATTAGAAAAAATTAGAAACACCCAGCCAGAATTTTTTGGCTGAATTGTTTTGCAGCTTCCCGTCCTCATCCCGAACAAGCAAGCTCCAAGGAAACGAATCTCTCCCTGAAGACACCGAGTGCAGTTTCAGAAGCACGAGCATGAACATCAACAGTGGACAGGAGTCCAAGAGACAATACCAGAGTTCTGAGCAGAGAGGTCCAGCAGCGCTGTGGGCAAACGGCATCAGAAAGAGAAGAACCACCATCTAGATTGGATGGATGGAGATGCGTTTCCAGCAAGCTGCAACCTCACTGTGTGTGAAGGACTTTTGAGAAGACTGTCTGAGTTTGACATTTGCCATGTTTGGAGTGAGATGGCAATGAAAGAGACAGTGGGACAAAGAGAGACACGGGACAAAGCTGAAAAAGCTGACTGCCATTGGACTGAAAAGTGGGAGAGAAGGAAAGGAGCAGAGGAGGACTGAGGCTGCTGTTTTAGTGTGGGCAATCAAATTAGGTTAAGGAATTCGGGGAGACAAGCGACTGCCTGGAAGTGGAGGATTGACACAGTGTCCAGACCACCACAAAAGGGGGAGGAAGACAAGCACTGAGGTATGCAAGTGTACTGTTAGAAAAAATGGAAAGTGACACGACACATACAGATAATATGCACCAGAGATAAAAAAAAATCATACACAAAGTGTTACACATTAAAAGAGGGCATTTGTAGAAGGGGTTAACAACACACAGTGTGGTTGCCGATGGTAACCTGCAAGCATTTGGGGTTTAGCTGTGCCTGACTATGACAGAGTTTTTCATTTAGATGTTTCTGAAACAAAATTTGGAGTGAACGGAGTTTTGTTTCAGAAAAAAGGGGGGAAGGTACATGAAAGGATACATAAAAACAGAACATGCATTAACCCTACTAATACAAACACAAAATAACTCATGAAGATTAGACAACATTTTAAGTGTGCGAGTGAATGAGATGTGTTGGAGTTTGTTGTGTGCTGAGTGGAGACTCTAAAACACTGAGTTTCCTGTTTTGATGTGCGAGTGAATCCTGTATTTAGATACACAACTCTGAATACGTCAGAACAAACTTCTTTTGTGAAGTGCATGACAGCATGTCACATGTTTTATGATGAAGGGAAAAAAGGAAAATTGAATAAAATAGATCTGTGGCTTAAATGAGTGAAGAGCACAGACCTGGTGATTAAACTCATAGCTAATATGACATTAGGCTTATGTTGTGTGTTGTGCAGCTGATGGTTGGTTTGGAGTGAATCTAGCTGATGATTCTTCTCCTGTTGTGAAGTTGATGAGGAGTTTGTGTCATGACTTAACAAGGCCTTTTTATTTTGATACTTTCACAGTGCACTGAGAGTTTGGTTTGATAATCTCTGTTATTTTTCATTTTTATTTTTTGAACAGGCACTGATTTTGTTTGTCTATTTCTTTTCTTTAAGCAGATCTGCACGTCGGGAATTAAAAGTGCTATACGACCTGTCGAGAAAGCCGTTACAAGTGAGTTTTCTCCACATTAAAATGGGCTCAGGAGAAAGCCACTTATTGGGACAATATTAAATGAAAGTCCCGGCCTAAAAAGGATCCAGCGATGTAATCCAAACTAAAGTTCTTTTTCTTTTTTGAAATGACGTCATTTTGCTGAGAGTGGAAACTAAATGCGACAATCGATTCCACTATCAGCAAAGAAAGAAAGAATGAATGTATGAATGCGTGAGTGAAAGGAAAGAAAGCTGACTGACTGGTAAAAGAAACTGTGAGAAAGTGTACACACCTGCGCAGCGCTAACATTTACATTTCTTTTTACAGCAGATGATTAATCATGTGTTTGATCATGTGGTTTATAAGAGGATTAGTTAATGTTTTTTTTACTATAGGATTTCTGGGTTTATATGTGAATGACATTCTTTCCACGAGAAGGGATGGTTGACTTTATGGTCTTTTTTATGGCACCTCTGGAACCTGTTGACCTGTGTCTGACCTCCGTCTGACCACAGTCAATGTGTATTGCTAATGTTTGTTTCTTGAGAATGCTGTGGAGGATTCGGCAGAAGCGGACAAGTGACATGAGTAAAACAAATAAGAGATTACGATTTATGGAATAGTTTATTATGGGCTCATTTGCTGGCCACTTTTGAACCCATAATAATATATGAGTGGAGTGACTTTGCTTAAGAGAAGTCACCGATTACATTAATGTTAACTGAGCACATGGGATGATCCATGTTTGAGGCGAATTATGGTAATAATAGTGATTTAATGATTTGAGAAAACCTGCACATGACACTTGTCTTGCCCGTGCTGAATGCTTATTACTCTTATGATATAATTGTTTATAAGTGTGAAGTTTGATTTTACTTCTAGATTTTGTTTTCCAGGCCATGATGGTGTGTATGCAGGCTCCTGGTGGAGCCAGTTTTTAAGACAGGGATCCAGGTTTGGTGAGTTGACGCATGAGAGTGTCCATGCGTCAAGAGGTGGAGTCCAAGGATTAACATTAAACAATGTTTTCTATTATTATTGTTGCAGTGATTTAACCGTTTATTTACGGGTATTAAACCTATGCAAGTGGTGCACCCATGTTCAGATGAGGCTTTGATGGTCTATAAGTTCACTGAACTAAAGAATGTGGTTTGATGATTGTTGACATGCTCTCCAAATAGAAGTTTTTCTAAAATACAGGTGCAGCAGTAATCTCCTGGGAAATCTTCAGAGGCCCAGTGAGAAGCGAGAACCATTCCAGGCATAGCTGACAGCACCAGGCAGTGGTTGAGGTCAAAGGTCAAGCTGGTTAGGGCCCATCATGAGATCAGACTTTGGAGCCACAGCAAGGACCATGAAACTGCGTTGGAATGAGAGCTGTGCCAAAGGGGATTTCCAGAGGCCAACAGAGGAGATTGTGGACAACAGATGGGCACCTGAAGGATGAGGGGAGCGTGCCAAGCTCCATCGACAGCGCAGAGGGAATCTAAGGATGGCATTATGATTCTGTGAAAAGCACAGGAACCAGAAGCTATGGTGGTGATGACAGCAGTTTCCTATGAACATCACCTTGACCTGCAAAATAACGGAGAGACCTCCTGGATTTATCAGAGCCACTGCAAAAAGGTTGAGGTCCCAGGAAACCCCGACACCCCCAAGACAGCACATTAGGGAAATCTCACACTTGGTTGTTTCAGTGGTGAGGGGGGAGTGCTGATTGAGCCCCCGTAGGGTAAGCTCGCACTCCAACCTCCAGCCTCTGATCAACTCTAGGGCAACCAAGTGTGAGGTGTGACGGATCTGTGTGCAACCATGGGGAGGTGGACCCTCCTGGTTACCTTGACTACGATGCTCACCCTTACAGGACTTCAGCTGACCTCAACAGCAGCTGAACCAGGAGGCAGGCAGAAGAGATGGACACACGACAACTCTCACCTAAGGGACATGACGCAAGATCACATTCATCCGTGGATGAACAATGCCTGGTACCGTTATATCCACGACAGAACAAAGGCAGAATTGGCAAATACAGACTGTTATGTCTGTTCTCATATGCCCAGCACGTCGACACACCTTCAGGATGACTGCAGTGAACACCACTTCTACACTACGCCGGAAAAGAAGATTAGCGATTCCTAAACTTCAACCACATGACCCGATATGGGGAGGCGACGTGCCTAAGGAGTTTAAATTATGGACTACTGGACAGAAGTACTCCATTCATTGTTCCCCTGGATGGGAGCTGAAAAAACATGCTGAGAATTGAAACTCTGGATTACCGGTTTGGACTTTTCCTGAACGCTTCATGTAAGATCAACGAACAGCAGAACCAGGAAATTGATGCATTACGGATTACAGCGATGCAACATCAAGTAGCTCTGGACATGATATTAGCAGAGAAAGGGGGACTTTGCGTCCTTTTTAATACCACATGCTGCACTTACATACCAGACGACGTGCATTCATCAAACATGACTGACGCCCTGAATGTTTTGAGACAGATCCAGCAGGCTCAAAATCAGGACTATGTAAGTGATACAAGTGACTGGTTCTCTTGGCTATACACTGGCTCCTGGTTACAGGTGCTAAAAAGACTACTCATCGGAGTTGGGATATTTTTACTTTTATTTTGTGTTTTTGTAACGTGTATATTGCCATGCCTAAGACTCATGATTAACCGCATAATATTTTCTACTGTTGCTGCATATACAGCTGTGACAAATGATGATGATAACTTTGGCCTGTTGGAACATGAAGACTTTGTGTGATTAATGACGATGTGACAGAAAATGTACGACAAGATGTTACAAACTGATATCTCACTTTAAAAGTTTTTTCTGACAACAGGAGGGAATGTCAATGGAAAATTGTATTTAGTAGTCAGTATAATCTTTTAGTGATATAAGTTTGCTTATGGTAGGATGCTGTTTGTAGTTATTTGGTAGTGACAGGATGTGTGATTTTTAGCAGGCTTGGTTCACCCCCACATCCTGGGAGCGTGGGAGAGGTCGTACCTTGTTTTATTGTTTTAACGTAGCTATGTCTGTTTTAGTCTAAGTGCTTTAACTGCTGGACTTCCTCACCGTGCCATCTAGGGTGGGGGAGACTACCCTCTTTATGACCAAGGATGTACCTTTTGTGCTTTCATGTTATATGACCCTTTGATCAACACACACACACACACACACCACACATACGCTCAATGGAGTATAAATAAAGACCGGGGCAGTTCTCTCACTGGAGTCTCTTAGAGTGGAGGCTGCCCTTGCTAGCAAGAACTTCTGTGTGTTTCTCTTCTCTGAGTCTTTACTGAAGAAGTGTTTTAGAACATTTTCCCTAACAACTTACATATGCTTAGAGTTTTGTAATTAGTTGTAGATTGGTAGAGGTTTTGATCCTTGATAGTCTGCAAACTTTGTGTGTATTAGACAGCACTTTGGGAGCATGAGAGGTCATACCGTGTCTTATTGTTTTATGGTAGGATTAACGTAGTTGCGTCTGTTCTAGTCTAAGTGCTCTTTGTTTAGATGAACTGCAGGACTTCCTCACCGTGTTATCTAGGATGAACCATCTAGGGTGAGGGGGAGGCTACCCTCTTCCTGACCAAGGATGTTTGACCCTTTGATCAGCAGTCCACACACACACACACACACACACACACACACACACACACACACACAGACACACACACACACACACACACACACACACACACACACACACACACAGACACACACACACACACAACACACACACACACACACACACACACACACACACACGCACACACACACACACACACTCAGAGACACACACACAACACACACAGACACACACACACACACACAACAAACACACACACACACACACACACACACACACACACACACACACACACACACACAGGCAAGGTACTCTTTGTGTGTATGTAGACGTCATATGTTAATGAACTTATGCATATTCATGTAACCTCAATAAAAGAACAGTGGTACGGGAGAACGGACGAGAGCAACTGGGGTCAAGCGAAGGAACGGTGCCTGTCCGGTTCTCTCCCGTGCACGAGAAACATGAAGAAGTTTGCCTATGTTACACTGTTGAAATGATGGGCCAACTCATCTCCCGTGCAACATATTTATTTTTACAGAAAACTGTAAAAACAGAAAAATAAGACAATCAGTTCTCTTTGGCGCGCAGGCCGTACGCTGCCTCTTCGCCACTGACACTACTTCTTCTAGTGTAGCTGACATTACTTTATACAAGTAACTTATACAATTTCACATTCACATGCACCACCTTTGTAAACTGGTTAAATCACACAAATACATTTTACTATACACATGAATAACATAGTGAACTCTCATTACAGTTTTATCTTGTTTTTACTACTGTTTTAATCTATTTATGAACCTGTCTTCTTAACTGTATTTAATAAACTAGATCTCTTTCAAATAAATGTTTTTCTTAACATATTTCTATAGCATTCACTCTTCATGAACTAAACATAAAACAATTCACATTCTCTTATTGTGCAAAATATATATCTTATGGCTTTAACCCAAAAATACACCTGCACCGAGCTCACAGAGTTTCGGTACAGTCTAACACTTGGATCGGCACAGGCTAACAACTGGACCAACTTGGAAATTAGCTCTTTAGCTTAACATTCGCCACACACGAGACATTTATCATTAATCGCCACTGCTGTCTGTCACTTTTATAACATCTGTTTATATTATCAACCACCCAGCTTACCTGTAAAAACAGAAAAATAAGACAATCAGTTCTCTTTGGCGCGCAGGCCGTACGCTGCCTCTTCGCCACTGACACTACTTCTTCTAGTGTAGCGTCAGCTACCGATGCGTACAGGACCGAGCGCCCTCTGCTGGCGGAACTTATGCAACAGTAAAACTTACATTGCAGTGGCCTTACTAAAAGAAAATGTCTCTGAGCATCAAATAAAATGGGGGGCTACTATTTTCATGTCTCTGTCTTTAACATAGTGCCACACTCTCCCCCACAAAATTAAATGTCACCTGACATTTCTGTGTGCATCATCTATTCAACCATAGCTTTAACACACTCCCACAGCCCATGGTCTCCAGAAGCCATTACAGTCAATAACCTGAGCCATAGTCACTGTACAGTTCCTCTGAACCAAAGTTGGCTGACCTAAAGTGTCATAGCTCAGTACCGTTGGTTGCTGTCTTTGTCTTTGAGGTCGCTGCCTCACAGAGTCAGTCTCACCACCAGTTGCAGCTAGAATGTCAGTCATAGCATCACCACTCAGTGGCCTGTCATTGTCAGAGTCAGGGCCTTGGATCTGCCCAGGCCCAGTCTCTTCAGTTTGTAGTGGCAAATCCTCTTCGCTCTGTAGTGGCAAATCCTCTTCGCTCTGTAGTGGCAAATCCTCTTCGCTCTGTAGTGGCAAATCCTCTTCTTGACAGTGGAGACTCAGATGAGGCTGGAAGGACTCTGCCAAAGGGTTAAGCGGAGTCTGCCTCTGTCGTCTCCCTGGAACCGGCCTGAGGTACCACTGGAAGGTACCACTTTCGTCATCATCCGATGTGTCGCCATTCCCTGGCTGCTGCTGTCTACGCGGAGGTCTGAACTTCTTCCTTGTCACAGTTGGAGAGTCTTTTTGGGGCTGAACAGTCTGTGTTGATGGCTTCTCACTTGGTAGGAAGTCACAGGGCAGTAGGAGATTTCTGTGCACCACTTTATCTCTGCCTTGGCCATTTTCAGGGCTGATCACATACACTGGACTGTCATCTGCTTTCCTCTCCTTCACTTTGTAGACTTGGTTCTCCCAAAAGGACTGGATCTTCGCGGGACCACCACGAGGAGTGAGATTTCGGAGGAGCACTCTATCCCCAGGCTGAAGATCTCTCCCTTTAACTTTCTTGTCGTAGTACGCTTTGCCTCGAGCAGCTTCCTTGGTAGCAGTTTGAGAAGCCACTGTGTACGCCTCCTGCATTCTCTTTTTCCAGCAGCTAACATAGTCATCATAGTCCACATGAGCTTCATCCCTTTTCAGGTTGAAGAGCAAGTCGATGGGCAGGCGTGGGGAACGTCCGAAGATGAGGTAATATGGGGCGTAGCCTGTTGCCTCATTCTTCGTACAGTTGTACGCGTGGACGACTTTAGCTAGCGACTCTTTCCAATCATCCTTCTCCTTGTCCTCCAGGGTCCGCAACATGGACAGCAGGGTGCGGTTGAATCTCTCCACCTGTCCATTACCCTGTGGGTGGTAGGGTGTCGTGTGGGAGCCCTGGATACCAGAGAGTTCTTTCAGTCTTGCCATGAGTTTGTTTTCAAACTCCTTGCCCATGTCGTGGTGTAGTCTGGTCGGGAAGCCAAACTTGAGTGCAAAATCATTGAAGAGCTTGTCAGCGACTGTTTTAGCTGCTTTGTTCTTCGTTGCATAGGCTTGGGCAAACCTCGTGAAGTGATCCATGATAACAAGTATATACTCGTAGCCCTGCTTACACTTTTCCAGGTGAAGGAAGTCTATGGACACCAGCTGGAATGGGTAAGTGGACTGGATCGAGGACAAAGGTGCACGGGTCTGCTTACTCGGTTTCTTCTTCTTAAGACACTCACATTCTTCTGTAACAAAGTGTTCAACCTCTTTCGCCATCTGCGGCCAGTAGAACCTGTCTCGAATCAGGTCGAGCGTCCTTTCCACCCCTAAGTGGCCCATGTCTTGGTGGAGTTCTTTAAAAACCAGGGAACGATAGGCTTTAGGGACCAGTAGCTGCTCTCGGCGTGATGTTTGGCGACGCAGGACACCATTCTGGTCGACGTGAAGCTTCAACCACTGCTTGAGTAGTGCAGCTACTGCAGGATGCTCTGACTTCACCTCAGTTCTACTTGGTCTTCTACCCAGCGACTTATACCAGAGCACTCTTGCCAGAACTTCATCTGCTTCCTGGGCTCTGCGTATCTGGTCTGGTGTAAAAGACTGGGTAGTGTCAGAATCTTTGATTAATTTCAGAGCACTCACCTGGATAACTCCAACACCTTGGCAAGGGTCTCTCTCCTCCACCGTTACAGACTCCATTGATGCGCTTATGGCTTCCTGTCCAACTTCAGCTGTACAGCTCTTCATGTAGCTGTCAATGTCCAGCGGCATTCGCGACAGCCCATCAGCATCTGCGTTGGTCTTGCCTGGACGGTAGCGGATGGTGAAGTTGTAGCTGGCCAGCTCCGCGACCCATCTGTGACCTGTGGCGTTAAGCTTCGCAGTAGTGAGCACATATGTTAGTGGGTTATTATCAGTGTACACCACGAACGATGGGGCATGGTACAGATAATCCCGGAAACGTTCACAAATCGCCCACTTCATAGCCAAAAACTCTAATTTGCCAGAGTGCAGGTGGTACTTTTTCTCTGCTGGACTCAGGGTGCGGGAGCCATATGCTATGACTCTCATCTTGCCTTGCTGCCGCTGATACAAAACAGCACCTAGCCCAACCTGTGATGCATCACAATGTAACACAAAAGGCTCTGTGAAGTCGGGGTACCCGAGAATGGGGGGTCGTGTAAGTGCATCTACAAGCTGGTTCAATGTCTCTTGGTGGGAGGTCGTCCACTGAATGGGCGCCCGTGATGGTAAGTGGCCTTTACTTTTCTTCACTTCCTTTTTGCACTTGTCGGCTGAGACTGGACCAGAGTTCTCAGAAGATGGAGGGCTGAGCAGGCTGTAGAGTGGATGGGCTACACGGGAGAAGTTGGGGATGAAAGGCCTGTAATAAGAGAGGAAACCAAGCATTTGACGTACCTCTCCGACGGTTGCAGGTGTCTTTTCCTTTAACGCCATTACCGGGGCCAACTCTGCCGGGTCCATTGTGTAGCCTTCACCTGTTACCAGCTTTCCCAGAAACTTCACACTTCGCCTGAACAGTTCACATTTCTTTGGGGTCAGTTTAACACCATGCTCTCTGTAACGCTGGAGGACAAGGCGGATATGTTCCAAGTGTTCATCAAAGCTGCTGCTGTGCACCAGGTTGTCGTCCAGGTATGGGAGGCAGATAGTGTCTCTGAGGCCTGCCATACAGTGCTCCATGCTTCTCTGGAACTCAGCGGGTGCGGAGCTCAGGCCAAAGGGAATGCGTACCCACTGATAGAGCCCCCAGGGTGTGATGAAGGCGGTTAAGGGGCGGCTTTCTTCATCCAAGAAACCCTGGTGGTACGCCTTACCCTGGTCTAACACAGAAAACCAGGAGCTCCCGCCCAGAGCATCCAACATGTCTTGGATCCTTGGGATTGGATGGCGGTCTGGGACTGACTTGCGGTTGAGCTCCCTAAAGTCACAACAAAGGCGGAGAGTGCCGTCTTTCTTGCGGACACACACCACAGGTGATGAGTAGGGGGACCGTGATGGTGTGATCCAGCCTTTGTTAAGCAGGTCTTGCAAATACTCTTTCACTTCGTTGTGCAGGGGTTTTGGGATGGACATGTAAGTCTTTTTCACAGGATTTGTGTCATGGAGGCTTATATGCATCCTCAGGGATGGTATGCAGCCGACATCGTCACTGTCATATGCAAACGCCTCACATTCCTCTCGCAACATCTTCCTCGCAGCCGCTCGCTGATTTTCATCCAGATGCTGGAGATCCACTGGTGGGTCCCATGACTTTGGTCTCTGTTGGTTCTCTCGTGTCTGTGTGTTACTCGGGTTGTGTGACTTTAGCTCTGTACCATTTTTGTTCTCTTGTGTCAGCTCATTTACTTTAGTCTGGATGCCAGCTGTGTATACAGTCTTTACTGGTTCAAGGTATCCAATCACTTTACGGCTCTCCAGATAAACGGTGTGGTCTGTGGTGTTAGTCACAGGGATGGGCACATATGGTACTTTTCTGTCTGGGATTTTCACCAGTACATCACTGAATATTATGCCCTCTGGTGGTGGGTCAGCTCCATCAGGTAGAAAGAGCATGTCTTGGCCCCGGGCATGTGAACTAACGTGTGCCCGTACATAAACTGTGGTGACTTGGTTCGCTGACAAAGGCACTCTTCTTACACCAGTCCTTACCACACCTGTCTCTGGGCCTTCACTGCTGTTCTGTACAAGTTTGACAACATTATGTGCAGTGCGTACAGTTATTTCAAACGCTTTACTCACATAGTGTGCTAGCTGTTTTCTTCCTCCTTTGGTCTCT
>NW_024584074.1:0-1575 GCF_018398535.1 Haplochromis burtoni
CAGCAGTTCGAATATTTCTGTCCTTCCATCCCCACAATATTGGGTCGGCAATATAATGAGAGAGATCGGGGTTGCCCCATAGGGGTGTCCTTCTAAGAAAAGAGATATTTATTTTCAGAAGCAAGTGAGATATTATCAAATTGTTTGTAAGCTTGGATAGACATTTTTTGTACCTAAATATGGAACATCTTTTAATAGTATGGGGTTCACCTCATGTTGTTCTGCATCAAAGATTTTAAGCACATGTCAGTTTAAATTTTTAGAGTGTACCACCAAAACAAAGATTTTAATAATGCAGGACTAAATATTTAAACCAGGTCACTGCCATCTGTCATGTCAATGCTATCACTGTTTCTGATTATTAGGATTAAGGCTTAGTGCACCCATTGGTAGTCTGTCCTGTTGTAGTACATGATAAATAGTTAATTGTCAGAAACTGCAGCTGAAACAAACTTATATTTTCCTGACATGAGTGATTCGTGTGTTTCCTTGACTTGTTTATCACACTCTCAGAACACATGGATAATATAAGTGGAAGAAGGACATTTGAATATTGTAAAAAAAACAAAAACAACAACAACAACAGTGATTTGAATTAAATAAAGAGGAGTCTAAACCACTCATTTCCATGTTTCACTGTAGATGTAAAGTGCTAGGACAAAGACAGACTAAGTGACTAACCTTTGGTCACTAAAGTCCTAATTTGTAATGACAGCCTTGACAGGTTATTGAAACTGCATTTCATCTTTCTTAGAACTTTATTAGAACATGTATGATGGTCATTTGATCCAATAATCTGAATATAGATGAGAATTTAGAGATTTGAAAAATCACATTTATCATATCTGATCTTCTTTTAAAACTGCAGTTTATTTGTACTTTTAATCTTTTGCCAAACAAAAGAACTGAAATAAATCTAAGTAGACTTTTTAAACAGTGGGTTTTCTCTTCACAAGAAAAAAAGAGCAAAAAAGAGAATTTAATTAAAATGGTTCTCTGTATTTTCTCAAAAGCTGTGTGGGTGATGCTGCTGTTTAGGATGTCCAATACATAACTTGTATAGAGAGTGATTGGCCAGGGAGCTATGTAAGTGCTAATCACAAAGTTCCAGAGCCAAATGGTCTGAACCATATAACAGGGCATTGTAAAAGAAGCAACTGATAAAGAGTCTAGAGTGCATAATTGGGGAGAAAAAAAAAAGATTTCATAAATATGTAAAATCGTAAAACTCCAATTCAGGCTACTTCATCCTACAGTTCCCTCAACTTCTATCTTGTTGCAATCTTATACTCTCATAGGTCATGACAGGCTTAAAATTATAGACTATGTATTAAAGATTCCTTTTGACAATAACAGGGGCTGAAATTCATAAAATTAACAAAATGATTAAATTCATTCATTCATTTCATTTCATTCATTTATTTGTTCATTTCCAGGCACAACAAATACCTATATTGAACACAACAAATACCTATATTGAACATAAAATGCACAAAACAAAAAACAAAAATTGCCTGAAAAAGGAGTGGGACGAAGAAAACTTATTAAATCCCACCCCTATACTCACTCATCAAC
>NW_024584074.1:1926-3481 GCF_018398535.1 Haplochromis burtoni
GCTTCACAGACTTTGTTAAGTCTGTCAGTTTTTTTAGACGAGGGCTACATACTTTTAATTAGCCTTTCATGCTCACTTTGACAATACATAGAGAAAGTTTCTCAATGCTAAATAAATATAAAACTAGAAAGAAGCAAAGTACAAACAGAGGAAAAGAGGCGTGTTATAGGCCCATTATAGTTAAGATGAGAAACTGAAACTCAGTTTCAGTTGTTGTATACTTTGTCGGTGCTCACAGGGTAGAGTGTGTAAGAAGTAGTAGAGTATATTTGGAATGGATCAAATGTTTAGAGGTTGGTGCAGTTTATTTTATTATATATTTTATTTATAATACAGTTGGTACATCAAAGAATTTACAAAGCAGAAAAGTGTAATGTATATAATTTTCTTCAGAAATCAAAATGTAAATCAGTATCAGTAATATACAAAATTGTTGAAAAAGAAGCATTTGTAATATATTTATATTAGGGTTTGTAAAATATTTTTTACAAAGCCCTATGTCTGTTTTACTGCTCATGAACTGACATGAACTGAGAGTACCAAGTTCAGAAGTAATCAAGTACAAATACTTTGTTACTGTACTTAAGTATAATTTTTAGATATCTGTACTTTGAGTATTTATTTTTCTGACAATATTTTACTTTTCTTCATGGTATTTTAAAACAAATATCTAATTTCTGCTCCTTACATTTTCAGAATGGGCACAGGAGTGTCATACTCAGGGTTTAAAATGGGTTGCTGTTTTTTTTGCTTTTGCTTTTTTAGAAGTCCATAAGCTGCGGTTGTGCCGGTGTTGTGCCAGGGTAGTTATTCCCTACAGAACATATCAGGCTGACCCTACCACAATCTGTTCCCCCATCCAAATCACGGACAAACAATATCCCACATTCTTGTCGTTCAGATACAGAAGTGTGTTTTACAAGAATAAAATAGACAATTGTTTTCAAAGATGTAGGCTACTCAGAAAGGTGTATTTTTGTTTCCAGCAGATATAACTTTTAGCAATGTGCAACAATCAGAGCAAGTTGTATTTTTATAGGACGTCTGGAAACAAACACAGAGCCGTTTACATGTTGAGAAAGTATTATATCGTTCGTCAAAACATCCTCGGTGTGTTGAAATAATCCTGTCCGATACCACGTGGGAACAATAATTGTATCATTTTCTGTTGTAACCCACAAACTGCACGGTAATTTAACGACACTCATCTTTAACTTTTTCACAAACGTAAATGATCACTATTTCCACGTTGGTTGAAATCGAAGCGTAATCAACTGAATTGGCTCTCCATGCGCAACAGCGAGTGGATCATAGAGGGAGTAATGTTCTTTTTTCTTAAGTGTTTCAAATGAAACGTTTCTATCAGCTCAACAAACTTAACTTATCAATGGTCATAAGAATTTGCATAATTAAGATTAAGGAACTGACCTCCCAGCCCAGGCCTCCCTGCTGCTGCCGAGTCGGGGCAGTCTGCTTCTCTCCACCCAAGGGAAAAGGGTAACACTACCTGGGTCTGGGTGCAGTTTCCCCCTCCAGGGGCAAAGGTACCTAGACC
>NW_024584074.1:4147-17503 GCF_018398535.1 Haplochromis burtoni
CATGCTCACAGGTGTACACACGGGTGATCACACCCACAAACTACACCCTTTTTGGCTCGTACCCCAAAGCACACTGTGTTCTGTTGATCTTACGTGCTGCTGCACAGTTGTATATAGTATTTGTATTTGTATTCTATTTTTATCTTATTGTATATTTACTTTATTTTATTCTACTGTATATAGTATTTTATTCTATTCTGTACAGTTGTGTACTGTATTTATTCTTATTGTATTCAAATTTTTGCCTCATAACTTTTGCACTGTCCACTTCCTGCTGTGACAAAACAAATTTCCCACGTGTGGGACTAATAAAGGTTATCTTATCTTATCTTATCTTATCTTATCTTATAATGTTTAATATTTAGTATTTACTGTTATATTCCCATAGACGTGATGTTGTTTATTATGTTGCTCTTTTTTTTTCTTCTGCTTGTTTTCTCTTTTTTCTTTCTGCCATTACCTCATAAGACTTTGTTGTTATACTATCTCTTACCGTATATTACTAGATCTCCATTTGCACTATTTGCCTATTTGTACTACTCTGCCTGGTTTACACTCAATGTCATTTACCCTTACTTGAATATTGTATATTGTATATTGCATAGCTTTCTTGTTAATTTGTATTGTATTTATTTAAATTTTTACTTTTTAATTATTTTATTTGCATTTTTAATCACTCTCTTATATTTAAATGTTCACTTGCTATTTCATCTAGGGTTTGAGAGTAACGAAATTTCTATTCTCTGTATGTCCTGTACATGTGGCAGAATTGACAAATAAAGTTGACTTTGACTTTGACTTCTCAACAGGTGATCCAGGTGATTGATATATGTATTTTTTGTCTGCTTATTTTGTTGGTTTTTGTTTTTTGCCCTTTATCCCCATCCCTCTTCCCCGCTGTTTTTCTTTCCCTCTTTCTTTATCCCCTTTCTTTTCCCCAGTCAAATCGGTCCCGTATTTAGCAAGTGAAAATAAAATAAAATAAACAATAAAAGGTCAATCAAATAGACCATTACGGCAAGGCTGGGATGGTCCATTTGGTAAAGTAAATCCGTTGGGCATCTTTCTTCGCCTTTAGACAATAATTCTGATTGCAAAAGTACAGAAGAGGATTAGGGCCACTGGAAAAAAAATCTGAGAAAAAAGTCAGAATTCTGACTTTTTCTCAGAATTCTGACTTTTTTCTCAGAATTCTGACATGTTTCTCATAATTCTGAGATTAAAGTCAGAATTCTGACTTTTTTCTCAGAATTCAGGAAAAGAAGAAAAAAAAAAAGATGTGCCCACTTTTTTTTCCCCAGTGGCCCTAATCCTCTTCCGTACAAAAGAGCCAAACGGGACAGGCAAAAAAAAAAGAAAGAACTTAACAAGTTCAGTTTGTTCGGTTTGTAGGTGACTTTGATCTTTCCTCTAATTATACTGTCACCAAATTTCATAATCATAATTAAAATAATTTAGGGCAGCATGTTAATTGTTCTTCTGATGACGTCTGGGATACCCTGGACCTTGTTTTTACTCTTAGCCTATCCTAAACTCTCTCTGTATGTGTAGTAATCTATCTGACTACACAAGAATCACTCTTGCATCTTTAACTTAACTTAGCAGCTAAATTTCCAGCCATTTCTCTTATTTTTCCATGTCATGACCACCTCTTGATAATATGGCCCCTGAAAATAGATGTTAGAAATCCTTCCCATTGAATCAGTGAAATTAGAAGAGAGTGCAGAAGCTGAACAGGAGTGAAAAAAATACAAACCTCTATGTGTACTGCAAGGAAATGAAGGATTTTCCGACTCATGCACCACCAGTCAAAAGTTTGGAATCAGCTTCTCATTTCATGATTTTTCTTTATTTTCATGACTATTTACATTGTAGATTCTCATTGAAGGCATCAAAACTATGAATAAACAAATATGGAATCATGTAGTAAACAAAAAAGTGTGAAAGAATTCAAAACATATTTCATACTTTAGGTTCTTCAAAATAGCCACCCTTTGCTTTGATTACTGTTTTGCCCACTCTTGGCATTCTCTCGATGAGCTTCATGATATAATCACCTGAAAGAGATGCTTTCCTAGAGATGCTGAGCATTTGTTGGCCCTTTATCTTCACTCTGGGGTTCATCTCATCCCAAACCATTTTGCTTAGGTGTAGATCAGGTGACTGTGGAGGCCAGGCCATCTGGCACAGAACTCCATCATTTGTGAGTCTCATTTAGTCTTATTTAAGAAACCTCACTAAAACCAGAACTTCACTGTCACTCAATAATGTGCTGCTAAAACTACTTTAATTTTCTCCCATCTCATTTACTGTAAGTCACTTTTCTCATAAAATACTGCTTAAAACTCAGTTGTATAGCATTTCTCTACCCATTATCTAAACAATTCCTTTATGTAAATCTAATCACCAGGCCATAGATAGCTGTTAAGAATGTGCTCACTGATTTAATAGAGAAAGTGTCAAAATGCAGTATGGCTGTTTCTCTAACTCTAAATAGTAAGAGCAAGCACATAACTGTGGTTTTGCAAAAAAAAGATGCAGAATGGTAATGATGGTTTTAACTTTCTGAGAGGAAACAGAACAGGGTGTGTTTGCAGAAGTGTGTTTCCACATTGCGTGACACGACCACTCGATTAAACCATCCCCTGATCCTGTACTCGATAAGGCTTTTTGAATTTCAAATGTGAAGGCAAATGTCATTTCAAGCTTCTCCTTTCCATCGCAGTCTAATTTTATTGTTGCCTCAGCAACCATGCTTTATGTAAAGTATGAAACAAAGACTTTGGTGAAGGTTTTCTGTGTTTAAAAAAATGTTTACATAATACACATTCATGACAGTCTGCACAGTTTTAAAAGAAAAAAAAATAGAATCACCAATTAACCTAACTCTTATGACTGCAAGACTTTTAACTGTGAGAGGAAACCAGAATTCCCAGAAAGAAACCACTAGCAAGATTGTGGATTTGAACCCAGGACCTTCTTGTTGTTTCACAACAAGCGCACTAACCACCACGCCACCAATCCAGGTTTAGCAAAAGTAGGAAAGCTATGATTTCTAGGCTTGATGAAGAATTTCCTGTACGTTTTTGTCCTTGACAGGTTACACCACAATAAATAGCATTAGCATACACTTGGTGTGTGTAGTCATCTACCTCTTATAACTCCAGTTTGAAATCTCGTGCAATTTCCCCCCCCCCACCACATGCACTGAACAACTTCTATGCACGGTTTGACGCTCAGAATGATATGTTGGTAAGGAAGTCCTCCCCCCCTCACAACAACCAGGTTCTGTGTCTGACCTGATGTGAGGAAAACTCTTTGCAGAGTTAACCCACAAAAAGCTGCTGGTCCAGATAACATCCCTGGGAAAGTGCTCAGAGACTGCACAGACCAGCTGACAGATGTCCTCACTGACATCTTCAACCTCTCCCTGATTACTGCTGTCGTCCCAACGTGCCTCAAGTCCACGACCATCATTCCTGTGCCAAATAAGTCCCCAGTGTCCTGCCTCAATGACTACTGTCCCATTATACTCACACCCATCATGATGAAGTGCTTCCAGATGTTTCAGACCCAGCTGCCACCCACACTGGACCCACTGCAGTTCACCTATCACCCAAACCAGTCAACAGATGACATCATCACCTCCACCCTACATCTTGCCCTCACCCACCTGGACAATAAAGACACATATGTACGAATGCTGCTCATAGACTTAAGTTCAGCATTCAACAGAATCATTCCTCAGCTCCTGATTAGAAAACTGAGTCTGCTGGGCCTTAAAACCTCCCTCTGCACCTGGATCCTGGACTTTCTGATGGAGAGACCTCAAACAGTCCAAATCGTTAACTGCATCTCAAACACCACCACACTGAGCACTGGAGCCCCTCAGGGCTGTGTGCTCAGCCTACTGCTGCTCACTCTGCTGACTCACAACTGTACAGCAATGTACAGTTCGAACCACATCATGAAGTTTGACAATGACAGGACAGCAAGAACGATGAGTCAGCATACAGAGAGGAGGCGCAACAGCTCATTGGGGCCTCACTGTTTTGCCTGCACTGTCTTGTGTCTGTATCGTTGTGTTCTGTTTGGTGTTGCACTGTCTTTGTTTTGTTTGTTTTTTTTGCAATTTTTGCACATTGCACTTTATGTAGTCCTGTGCTGATTGTCTGTTATATGTCATGTCATATGTAGCACCATGGTCTTGGAGGAACGTTGTCTCGTTCCACTGTGTGCTGTACCACTGCACATGGTTGGAATGACAATGACTTGACTGGACTTAACTCATGCCTCGACTGGACTTTGATACCAATACAGAGGTGCAATGAAAACATAAAAATTGTTATACAACGATTCATGCCTTGACTGGATGTTGATATCAATACGGAAGTGCAATGAAAAAAAAAATTGTTATACACATATGTATTTTTTAACTTGAAACTTTACAACTTTTATAGTTAGGAGATTTAAAATTCATAAAGAGATTGATTTCCAATAATTTCTTAGTTCCATACCGATTGATCACGACAGAATTACTTTAGCCAAATTAGAAAAACATTTTTTAAATGACAACCAGTGTGCATGCCCTAATTTTTTTGGGATCGCGAGTGATCAACCAGACTCATCACTCACCCCCAGTACAGATTCCAATGTACCAAATCCCTTCTTTGCTATCCAATCGAGCCCCATGTTGGTGCGCCAGTTTGTTGGGTTAATTTTATAAGAGAGAGGACAAATGTGCTCAAAGTGCATTGTGTTAAATTTATTAAGCGTTAAAGGTTCAAGTTAAAAATGGCTGCCATGTCTCTTTCCTTGTTCAGGAGACCCAAACAAACAAAAGAGCATCACACCCAAGTAGTAAATACTTTGATTGAGGGTCATAGAAACAGAATGGAAAGAGAGCATTCCCTAACACCAGAATTTATAGCCCTGTTTTCCTGTAGGTATCACAACCCCCTACTACATTGCTGAGAGAGGGTCATAGTCTTGTGTCTGTTACAGGCTCTTATCAGAGTGTCACAGTCTACATCCAAAACTATTCTGCTGCACACAGCTGAGTATTTTGAAGAATAAAACAAATGTGTAATATACATTATAAGATCCCTAAAGATATAAATAAATTCTAACAGTGGTTAGCTAACCACAAGCACCTGAGTACCTTTAACTATACTGATATTGTCTAATTGTGACACCATCTAATAAAGTCACATCAAATAATATGATAGAAGTTTATATTGATTATACAAACATACAAACATTATGTTGGAGTAGCTAATGGATCATAGACAGTGTTGGGAAGGTTACTTTTAAAATGTATTACATTACAGAATACAGAATACATGCCCCAAAATGTATTCTGTAATGTATTCCGTTACGTTACTCAATGACAGTAACGTATTCTGAATACTTTGGATTACTTAATATATTATCATGCTTTTTACAACAACGTGAATGTACTATTGCTGTGTGATTTATTACTATTACTGAAGGTCCGCGACTCCGAAACTGTAGTAAAGGGACCTCTGACTAATACGGCGGGGTCCCTGTCGGCTCGTAGCCGAAAAATAGCTTTACTTTGTTGTGTGGGTCAACTTTTCTTGCGAGAGACAGAGAGAGGCGTTGAAAGGCTGCTCCAACGGAACTTATTGTTTTCGGAGGAAAACACGAACACGGTGTACAGTCGAGTCTTAATAGCTTACTTACAACTGGGCTCGTCAGGCACTCTTCTTGGCTGCAGTGGTTATTATTATATTTACATGCTTCCAGCTCCCGTTTTTCCTCGATGACAACTCGTACCTTTCCACTCCCCTTTTTCTCCCTCCTCGCTCACAGACACATAACGTGTATGGCAGTCCATTCTCCCTGCAACACGGACTACACTGCCCATGATGCTACATTCTTTAGAGCTATGCTTGTAGCATTCTGCCTGTTAGCTTAGCACAACAACAACAACAAAAAAGGCGCTCTCTCACCCAGGAAACACACAGTCGCAGAGAGAGAGAGAGAGCGTCGCCCTGTAACCATGGCAACCGTAACGCTGCCGCCTGGAACAACAGAACGTAGCTGTCAAACAAAACCCAAACAGTCCTGACCCGCGACAACATGAAACAGGAAAACCAAATCAATTCAAATCAAATTCAAATTTTATTTGTCACGTACACAGTCATACACAGTACGATATGTAGTGAAATGCTTGGACAACTGCTCGTGACCTAAAGAAAACAAAAAGGAAAAGGCTATGAATAAGATAGGAAATAAATATGAAAAATTAAAAAGGGTAAATTTAACTAGGAAGGAATAAAATATAAATTAAGGTTAAAAATGAAATAACTGTACAACACAAATTAGAATGAAGGGTAAATTTAACTGGGAGAATAAGATAAAATATATAAATTAAAGTTGAAAATAAAATAACTGTACAACAAAATACACAATATAGAACTATATAAGAATGTATGAAGAAATATAAATAAATATATACACAATAACAGCAGCGTGAATTACAAGTAATGAAGTGAAAACAATGTCCAGAAAGTCCAGTGTGTGTGTAAGAACTAATGTGTGGGTCAGTACTGTGTGTGGTGTGATTGAGAGACCGTATCGCCTGCGGAAGAAGCTCCTAGCCCGCAGTGTAATCCATTTATTTCAACAAAGTAACTGTATTCTGAATACCACCTTTTTAAATGGTAACTGTAACGGAATACAGTTACTCATATTTTGTATTTTAAATACGTAACGGCGGTACATGTATTCCGTTACTCCCCAACACTGATCATAGAACATAACTGTAAAGAACTGAACGTGAATAAGCTAATTATAAAAATTATTATAAATGATAAAAATCATGTATATATATATTTAAACACACACACACACACACGCGCACACACACACACACACACACATATATATTTTACATATAGTGCTCAGCATAAATGAGTACAACCCCTTTAAAAAGTACAAATTTAATCAGTAGCTCAATGAACAAAAGAACAATTTCCAAAATTTTCACAAGGCTGAGTTTTATTGAACACTTGTTTAACTCCATAACATGAAATTAAGGTTAATAATATAACTTAGATCACAAAATCTTCAGTTTTACTCAAATTGGTTGAAGCAAAAAATGAATACACCCCGCAACAAAAACAACTACATCTAGAAAGATGCAGAATGGTAATGATGGTTTTAACTTTCTGAGAGGAAACAGAACAGGGTGTGTTTGCAGAAGTGTGTTTCCACATTGCGTGACACGACCACTCGATTAAACCATCCCCTGATCCTGTACTCGATAAGGCTTTTTGAATTTCAAATGTGAAGGCAAATGTCATTTCAAGCTTCTCCTTTCCATCCATCCATCCATTCGCTTCCGCTTATCCTTTTCAGGGTCGCGGGGGGCTTCACAGACTTTGTTAAGTCTGTCAGTTTTTTTAGACGAGGGCTACATACTTTTAATTAGCCTTTCATGCTCACTTTGACAATACATAGAGAAAGTTTCTCAATGCTAAATAAATATAAAACTAGAAAGAAGCAAAGTACAAACAGAGGAAAAGAGGCGTGTTATAGGCCCATTATAGTTAAGATGAGAAACTGAAACTCAGTTTCAGTTGTTGTATACTTTGTCTGTGCTCACAGGGTAGAGCATGTAAGAAGTAGTAGAGTATATTTGGAATGGATCAAATGTTTAGAGGTTGGTGCAGTTTATTTTATTATATATTTTATTTATAATACAGTTGGTACATCAAAGAATTTACAAAGCAGAAAAGTGTAATGTATATAATTTTCTTCAGAAATCAAAATGTAAATCAGTATCAGTAATATACAAAATTGTTGAAAAAGAAGCATTTGTAATATATTTATATTAGGGTTTGTAAAATATTTTTTACAAAGCCCTATGTCTGTTTTACTGCTCATGAACTGACATGAACTGAGAGTACCAAGTTCAGAAGTAATCAAGTACAAATACTTTGTTACTGTACTTAAGTATAATTTTTAGATATCTGTACTTTGAGTATTTATTTTTCTGACAATATTTTACTTTTCTTCATGGTATTTTAAAACAAATATCTAATTTCTGCTCCTTACATTTTCAGAATGGGCACAGGAGTGTCATACTCAGGGTTTAAAATGGGTTGCTGTTTTTTTTGCTTTTGCTTTTTTAGAAGTCCATAAGCTGCGGTTGTGCCGGTGTTGTGCCAGGGTAGTTATTCCCTACAGAACATATCAGGCTGACCCTACCACAATCTGTTCCCCCATCCAAATCACGGACAAACAATATCCCACATTCTTGTCGTTCAGATACAGAAGTGTGTTTTACAAGAATAAAATAGACAATTGTTTTCAAAGATGTAGGCTACTCAGAAAGGTGTATTTTTGTTTCCAGCAGATATAACTTTTAGCAATGTGCAACAATCAGAGCAAGTTGTATTTTTATAGGACGTCTGGAAATAAACACAGAGCCGTTTACATGTTGAGAAAGTATTATATCGTTCGTCAAAACATCCTCGTTGTGTTGAAATAATCTTGTCCGATACCACGTGGGAACAATAATTGTATCATTTTCTGTTGTAACCCACAAACTGCACAGTAATTTAACGACACTCATCTTTAACTTTTTCACAAAAGTAAATGATCACTATTTCCACGTCTAATTGGTTGAAATCGAAGCGTAATCAACTGAATTGGCTCTCCATGCCCAATGCGCAAGAGCAAGTGGACAGAGGTGTGGACTCGAGTCACATGACTTGGACTCAAGTCAGACTGAGTCATTAATTTTATGACTTTAGACTTGACTTGAAAAAATGTTCTAAGACTTGTGACTTGACTTGGACTTTTACACCAATGACTTGGGACTTGAATTGGACTTGAACCGGTTTACTTGAAAAGACTTGATATTTCACCCCAAATATAAAATTTAACATGCATATTATATAGAGATTGAAAATGTGACGTCATTCAGGGGTAAAACCGCAAAGGATTCTGGGAACTCGTGGCAAGAGGTACTAGCGCACGCAGGCTTTCAATTGAAATCAGTCACACAGCGATAAAAAGAAACACAAAAATGTCAAGAAGCTGTTGTATTATTAACTGCAATAGCCGGTCGCATGACAGCCACGGGAAGCCGACGGGTAAAGAGATCGGTTGTTATCGGATTACGTCGTTGAAGAGAAATTGTTCGAGCCATGTTTCCGAAGTAACAAAGAGGCGACGGATGGCCTGGATTGCAGCCATTCAAAGACCAAATATAACGTCCCAGAACACTCCAGCTCACAGGTTAGTCTGCTCCAAGCATTTACACGAAGGTCAGTCTTGTAGTTAATGTCATTTTCATAACATAATTGGTGATATAGGTTACAAGCAAGTCTGGCGCTGAACAGAAATTGTCGCGCTATGCTCCTTTATTTATTGTGCATAAATAGTGAATTGTCCTGACACAATATTGCGTTTCGCTTCTGTTATTATGGTACATTGACAAAAACATATACTTTTATTCACAGGATAAAACAGTTGTTTTGTATCACTAATTGCCCAGTACGATTACAGCATACAGTATTATTGTCACTGCTACATTTCTGTGATGCTACCAGAAATTATTTCCACTACTAATTAATTACCGTTGAGCTCAAAGGTCCTATTAATAAACGGTTAACGAATGTGTATTTATGACGACGATTTGTGAGACTGGTAAACTTATGATACGTACGATGGTCTTTCGTTCTACACGGTGCATTTCAAGGTCCTGCACCCATCCGGCGGTAAACTGTACCTGGGCTTGTTGCAGTGACCGGAAGTTACTAAACTTCATGAGTGTATGCACTCACTCCAAGAACCGTATGATTATAAATATGCATATAAATATGCTACGATGAGATAGCTGACTTCATCTAACTAGCAAATGTTGTCCAGGCTACGTTGGTGATGCAGTTTTTTTAATGTGTATGATATTTTTGTCATGCGATTTTAAAGCCGGTCCTACAACCGCATCCAAGAATAACATGCAGCTTATCTCAGAACTGTCGGTGAAAATTATTCTTGGAGCTAGGTTTAATTGAGCTGCATTTTAAAGAGGTGCAATTTCACAATTTGTGTATATTTTCTAAGTTCACTATTTTGTCATGTGTTGAGAAAAACACAGATTTAAAAATTACATGGTCTAATATTTACATTTAGCATAACTGCAACATTATTTTTTCGTTTTTTTTTTTTAAAGACTCGAAAGGACTTGAAATTCAAAGTTTCAGACTTGTGACTTGACTCGGACTTTTACACCAGTGACTTGAGACTCGACTCTGACTTGCCTGACATTACTTGAGACTTGACTTGAGACTTGAGGATAAAGACTTGAGACTTATTTGAGACTTGCAAAACAATGACTTGGTCCCACCTCTGCAAGTGGATCATAGAGGGAGTAATGTTCTTTTTTCTTAAATGTTTCAAATGAAACGTTTCTATCTCAACAAACTTAAGCAAACACAAACTGTTTGTACAGGTTTTTGCACAGAGTTCTGCTAGCTAAAGGTCCAGCTGCTTTATTTCACAGGGAGAGAAAAAAAAGAAAGAAAGCTAACTTCACTCAGAGAGGGAGAAAGCTGTAGGAAAGACAGGAGAGGAAGAAGAGATTTAAAGGTAATGACTGCTCAGTCATGTTTGGTAAACTGGAAATGTAAAGCTTACATGTAAGTCCTCAAGTTTTTAAATCGGGTGTTGGGTCTGTAAATTTGACATTCCAAAAGAGTGATTCTGTTCATCTGGATGTAGCATTTTCTGTGGGAGAAACGTTTCGTCACTCATCCAAGTGACTTCTTCAGTCTCAGCTGACTGCAGGTTTCCCCAATCTTATAAACAGTACATTTGCATAATGACTGAAACTAGCCCACTGAAGGAACAATGGGCTGGGAGGTCAGTTCCTTAATCTTAATTATGCAAATTCTCATGACCATTGATCAACAACCACTGACTAAAACCCACTGATCAATGTCCATGAGTACCATTCACAGAGAGTTGGGGAATGGCTGCAATCACAGCATTGTAAGATGGCGAAAGAACGTGAAAAGGGAAAGACCATCTCTGAATCTAGGAAGGGGCCTCTTTCGCCATCTCCCACAAAATGCTACGTCCAGACGAACAGAATCAACCTTTTGGGATTTACTTACCTGAATGATTGAGCATGCATCAAGACATATGTGACTAAATGTGGCAACATGAGGTGGTGGGGAATAATAATTTATTTTTTTCTGCTCATGGTCTACTTTACTGATTCAAGCTGAGTACCTTTATTAGAATTAATATTTAGATTGAAGGAAATTTTATTCCCATCTACTAATATTATTTTATTATTATATCACAATATTCAATTATCTTTGCACAAAAGTAGCTGTTAGAAAAACATCCTCCAAAGAGCTACATTTTACTTTCTTACTTTGAGTACATTTCAGAGCCTGTACTTTTTCACTTTTACTTGAGTATAGGTTGAATCAGTACTTGAATCAGAATTTTTCAGGACTTCTAAGTAAATTTGAAAAAACTGGACATGTGGGTGACAAAAGAAGTAGTAGGCTTAAAAGAAACCTCCTACGACATTATCTGAAAGTCATGAAAGAAATCGAGCAACAACCTCACATGGGACCTGAAAGATGTATTGTGCCCTTCAGTTAAACCATAATGTTGTCTAATGCCCTAGCTCTGCGTGTGTACAATCGCCAGTTACGCTTAGAAATCAAAGCATCGTATGACCTAGCTCTTAAGCAAACTGAGACAGGAGATGATTATGGGCCTCCTCCACCACTTTTTGAGCCCTGTATCCCAGTTTATCTGTGCCAACACTCCTACACCACTTCCTGGAAGAAGCGCCCGAGGAAACGAGGAAAGCGGGCTGGTACACTCATCAAAGTCCGAGCTCTTCTCCGTGCTTCTCGTGGAACTACTGGACCAGCAGAGTGCATCTTTAGGTGGATCTTGCCTGTTGTCCCTGGAGCTCCCACGACACTTGATCCCCCGCTCTCAGCATTTTATTTCCCTAATGTTAGGATCTACACACTCCAAATGGCTTTACTAAATGTAAGATCATTAGCAAACAAGATGTTTGTATTAAACGACTTCCTAAAGTCACAACAGTTGGACTTTCTGTTTCTGACAGAAACATGGCTTCAACCCGGTGAGTCTGTAGCTTTTTCGGAACTGGTTCTTCCTAATTTCTCATTCTTCAGCCTCCCTCGGTCCTCTGGTAGGGGGGGAGGCTTAGCCACCGTGTTCAATGCTCGATTTCATTGCCATCATACATTACAGCATGACTCATTCTCTAGTTTTGAACTCCAGCTGTTTGAGTTACACCTGAATTCTGCTGCGCCTTTGCTGTGTGCCCTCATATACCGCCCTCCCAAGTTTAACAAGGATTTTATCAAAGAGTTTTCTGGTTTTATGGCTGGAATCGTTCTTAAATTTGACAGTTTTTTAATCCTTGTTGATTTTAACATCCATGTCTGCTGTGACTCTAAACTTTTGGTCAGGGACTTTTTAAATATTATTGACTCTTTTAACTTGACCCAGTGGGTTACTGGTCCCACGCATGAAAAAGGTCACACACTGGACTTGGTGCTCTCCCAAGGGTTGGATGTGTGCATCACGGAAATATCCGAGTTGCGCATCTCCGATCATCTTCCTGTGTTGTTCACTCTAACGCTGCGCTGTTCGGTGGATAAGCCGTACGTCTCAGCGCGCAAAAAGCGAGCGCTTAATGCACTAACGGCGCCCGCTTTTTCTGCTGCCTTTGAATAATGAACTCCAACTGTAAAAGTGTTGAGGACCTTTCGGACATTCTTCATTCTACCTGCACTGATATCTTGGACTCTATTGCTCCGCTCAGGACTGTGCGCGCTAAGCATTTATCAGAGCCGTGGTTGAATGAACATACGCGCTCCCTCAGACGTGACTACAGACGCGCTGAAAGGAGATGGAAAAAGGACAGATTGCATGTTTCCCTACAGATTTTAAGGACTCGTCTTTCTGCTTACCAAGAAGCTGTAAAAACTGCAAAGACACAGTCTGTCTCAAACTTAGTGTCAGTAAACAGTCACAGGCCTCAGGTACTTTTTAATGTTCTTAATTGCTTTCTTAGTTTATGTGATAATTCTGGAGTCACTTCTTCACCAAGTATGTGCGATGATTTTTTTTAGCATTTTTTAATGACAAGATCCTATCGATTAGGGCCCTTGTCTCGTTGTCTGCTGCCTCAGATCAGAGTCCTTCTCCTGTGTGCTCAGCTGTCTTAGAGCAGTTTGATCCCGTCTCCCTTAAGGACTTGACCGTGGTAGTTAGTAACCTAAGATCATCACACTGCCCCTCTGATTGTCTCCCCCC
>NW_024584074.1:18393-20824 GCF_018398535.1 Haplochromis burtoni
ACTTTAATTTATATATTTTATCTTATTCTTTCCCAGTTAAATTTACCCTTCAGTCTAATTTGTGTTGTACAGTTATTTCATTTTTAACTTTAATTTTTATATTTTATTTTATATATAAATAAATTTGACCTTGACCTTGAAGCCTCATCAGTAATGGTCTCAGTAGAAGGGTGGCCATGAAGAAGCCATTCTTAAGAAAAGGAAGTAGATGGAAAGGCTCTATAATTTCCTCTGAAAGAAAGAACATATTGTGATAAATTACACAAGAACTGGATTGATTAGTGGCAACAGGTTTTATTTGAACGAAAAATGCCAGTTCGTTTTTTCGTGTCTAATCTTGTCAGTGCCAGTGAAATCCCAATATCTGCTCTCTGTACAATTAGTTCATGTCTATTTATGTAAAGCATTTCTAGTGGGGTTTTTGAGGACTTTGGCAAACAGAGAAATGAAATAGAAATATCTAAGTACAGTGTCATTTATTTAACACCCTCCCCAGTGTTTTTCATTTCTCTTCTCGAGCACCCCGCCTCTTCCTCCACAGTAACCTCTGAGTAGGTTTTTTTTTTTTTTTTAAATTAAATGAATTGGATTTTACATGACTCCTGTAGTGTTTTTAGTGTATGTAGTGTACATATTTTTTCCCATTATCAGGTTAACATTGAGATTAACTTGTAATTCATGTCTAATGAGCATTACAGTCTGGGGATTATTATTTATGATTAGCATTAATATATCACAGAAAAAGTATCTTTAGATTTATCAAATTAATATCTCTCTGACTTTTAATCTTTGGTTTTGTCTATGCCTGCAGAAGCGAATAAGAAAGGAAAACAAGAATGGCTGGAAAGAGTGAAAAGAGAATTTCAAAATGGCCCACTTGCATCAAATGTTGTGTTTGTCCTTATTTTGACGGTCCTGGAAAGGTTGGTGCAGACAGAGTTTGAGTGCCCCTGTAAAGGGACATACTTGAATGGTGGGTTTGTGGCTACATTCTTCATCATTCCTGGAATCTTGGCTTATGTGCTGATGGCTTCAATGCAAGAACTGAAGTGCTCACGTGACACAGACAATGCAAAGCGATTCTTTCACTGCTGTGTCCCTACATTTGTGTGGATGATCTTGATGCTCTTTGATGGCAGCTACTTTTCTTGTGGAATGACTGACTGGTCAGGCAGGTATGTAACTGCTGACAAAGCTGCCCCACTGAAGTGGTGTGAACCAGAAAATGGTACCTTATATCAGGATAGACTGAACAAATCTCAGGACTGGTACTTTCTCTCTCAGGTAAGTAAACTCGTTTTTTTTAAAGTGGTGTGGTGAGAATGTGATATGTGAAATGAGGTAATTTGTTTCCTGTGGTAATACAACATTTATGACAGGTTTGATTATAAATGTTTTGTTTTTTCCCATTGTTTATCACTGTTCTTTGTTTTAGTGGGCTGGGCTTGCCTTGGTCTTGGTCTTGACTTTGGTCTTCCTGATCATAAAATGCATCATAAATACATCTCTTGAACAAGAGCAATCCAGTACTCCTTCAGAAAGTGACTCTGGTCCATGTGTTCCCCCAGGTACCTGTTCACTTTAACCTGCATGCAGTAGAAATATTAACAATGATTCATAAATTACAATTTACAACTTGTTTTTGTCTTTACATTTCATTTATACATGTCATGTATTTCACACACAAAAAGTATGATTGGAATGTTAAGATTACACTGCATGTTTATCTGACATTGATGCCTGTATTGTATATTACTTTAAGTGATAATGAGAAATGATTGATTGTGCTTTATGCTTTGGTGTGCGCACATGTGCTGGCAGGGGTGCAGGGGAGGAAGGTGATGATTCTAAAGCCCCATGAGTAACATTCAATTAGTTGTTGTTGTTATTATTATTATTATTATTATTATTATTATTATTGTTGTTGTTGTTGTTGTTGTTGTTGTTATTACCATGAAAATTAATAACTTATCACCATAAAGTAATGTTTGCTTCACAAGGTACTTATAAACATGTTTGTTTTCTAGCATTAGTTTTGTTTTCTGTTTGGCAACAAAGGATAAAATCAAGTCAGCATCTGACCCTTCCTCCCCCCTCCTTATTTCATGATTTGGTTTGCTCCAGGTGTAAGCGCTCCTAGCTGACTGAGCTCTAGAGCTGTACCTCTGCAAGAGAAAGAGACACTAGCTTTGTTAAAAGTAAAGTCTGTGTTTCAAAAAAGAAAAGTGACACACGTAAAAATTACATTCATAGAAAGTCTCCATGAAAGATTCTCCTAGTGTTAGTTAGCTTAATTTCTACACATATAGTTCTTACACACACACTGGGCATTCTGGACATTGTTTTCACTTCATCACTTAATCACTTTAAGCATATTTGCACTGCACAAGACATAATGTGGATTGCACAACACTGGTCACTACATTCTTCA
>NW_024584074.1:20849-25492 GCF_018398535.1 Haplochromis burtoni
TTTCCGGTTAATACTTGTACAGCTGCTGTTATTGTGTATATATTTATTTATATTTCTTCATACATTCTTATATAGTTCTATATTGTGTATTTTGTTGTACAGTTATTTTATTTTCAACTTTAATTTATATATTTTATCTTATTCTTCCCAGTTAAATTTACCCTTCATTCTAATTTGTGTTGTACAGTTATTTCATTTTTAACCTTAATTTATATTTTATTCCTTCCTAGTTAAATTTACCCTTTTTAATTTTTCATATTTATTTCCTATCTTATTCATAGCCTTTTCCTTTTGTTTTCTTTAGGTCACGAGCAGTTGTCCAAGCATTTCACTACATATCGTACTGTGTATGACTGTGTACGTGACAAATAAAATTTGAATTTGAATTTAAGAGAATTTTTAGTTTTTTAGCCAACATGTAATTAGTGCAGGCAGACCCTCTGTACATATGTATGCTAAAACACTTTTTCCATCTCCCGACCAGGCCAAACAGATCAGGCCTCTGGCTCAAGCTCAGCTGTCGCACTCCGACCTCTCCATACCAACAGTCCTGACACCAACGTCACTGATACGTGAAGAAGCATAGGTGAGTTATTTTATGTCAGACTTTATTTTTATTCTACAGACTATTTATTTTTGTAATAATAATAATAATACATTATCTTTATAACCCACACAAACAGAGTGCAGTATTTAAGTCATCATTTTTAACCACATACATACAAAATACATTTAATTAAATATAAAATATATTTTATATATTATTCCATCTATTTTCTTTCACTTATCCAGTGTGACTGAGGGGCTGGAGTCCATCCCAGCTGTCACAGAACGAGAGGAAGGATATACCCTGGATTGGTCGCCAATCTGAATTCTAGTAGTGTATTATATATCTTTATAATTGGCCACCTCTCGCTGAATTTTTTTTTTCTCGTCAGAGTTCATTTGTGGAATTTCTTGCCTCCTTAATGTGGTTGGGACCATCAGTTGTGTTGTGCAGAACTCAGGTTGGTACACAACTGACAGCCCCATTTGACAACTGTTAGAATCCATATTATGGTAAGAACCATAAGAAAAGAAGATAAGAATTAGAGCACTTCATTACATTAACCCTATAACGCTCTTTGTATCATATTTGATACATGGGTTTCTGAGACCTCTATTTCATCAACATGATCCATACTTGCCATAATTTCAAAATATTATGGACAAAGCTTCTGTCTAATATTAACATTTTTGTTAACAAAAAGTTGCCAAAAACACCCAATGTATCAAATATGATACAAAACATATATAATGAATATATAATAAATATATATCATACACAACATGATACAGCAAAAACAAGGGCGTTTTGTTATGAGGTTTAATAAATATCTCACTTGCAAAAAAATCTGAATTTTCTGGCTATTTTTTGATGGGTTGGTTCTTACAGGGTTAAGAACTGAAGGTCAGTTAGTCTGGAAAATTACTAAAACTTTGAATGCGTACCAAGTGTAATAGCAAAAACCATCAAGCGCTACGATGAAACTGGCTCACATGAGGACCGCCCAGGAAAGAAAAACCAAGTCATCTCTGCTGCTGAGGATGAATGTCACGGTCCGCTGTGACAAACCGTGCGGTGGTGTGTATGGTGGACCCAGGTGCGAACACAGGTGAGCAGACGGGAGTGAACTTTAAACAAAAGCGAGCCTTTTATTGTGGCTGATGACAAGGTATACAAATACAGCAGGGATAGCGTGGCTAAACAGAAACCTAAACTGGGAATAACTAAGGTAAAGCTATGACTAAGAATACAATAGACCGGGCATGGAAACATAGAGGGTGGAAACACAGACGACGCGACGCAGACTACATGAAACACAGAGACTAAATACACATGAGGGATGATCAGGGGAAGTGGCCACACATGGGATCACAGCTGACACACATGAACCTAACGACAGGACAGGAGGGTGCAACTGAATACACTGACAATGAATACAGACTTACAAAGTAAAACAGGAAACATGGAAATTAGACATAACAAGAACTAAACATAACCACGCAGACAGGACTCATGACCCAGGGAAACTTAGTACAGGGGAGATGACATAACTGACAGCATGAACTTGACAGTACAAGACACACAGACATAAACACACGAAGGGCAAGGGAGACTTAATGCAAGGGTAATAAATACAAATGGCTGGACTACCTTAGAGAACCTAAACAAACAATAAACATCAAAATGGGCTAAACATAACACACTGGGTCACACGACCCAGGACCATGACAATGAATTCATCTGAGTCATCATCAAATTGCAGAAAAATACCACACAAAGTTCTAGTAGCAGACACATCTCTACTAATAACATTAAATCTGTGCTTTGGTCTGATGAGTCCAATTTGAGATCTTTGATTCCACCTGCCGTGTCTTTGTGCAACGTAGAAAAGGTGAACGGATGGTCTCTACATGCATGGTTCCCACTAGGGGTGCAACAATACTCGTATCGATATTGAACCGTTCGATACAGTGCTTTTGGTTCGGTATGCATACTGTATGTATCGAACAATACAATTTTTTTTATTTATTTTATCAACTTTTCTTCTGACATGCTGTCTGTGTTGAGAGCTCAGTGGATCTGAGTTTGACTACTCCGCCTAGGCTGCACTGTCGAGTGCAGATCCACTGAGCGCAGCGCGAGCTTGCAAGACAGAAGCTAAGCTCGTTGCAACATGGCAGCTGCCTCAACGCTACCTGAAATTGAACCTTCCCCACCCTCATTCAGATCTAGCGTTTGGAACTATCTTGGTTTTCATGTGAAGTATGACCCTGATGTAAGCGCGTCATGGACAAAAGTAAAACAGTATGTCGGATGTGCCACGCAATGCTCAATTTGTGGGAACTAGTGCGTTAGCGCAGTTAGCTTGTTAACGTGTTGACGCCGTCCAGCCCCACGCACGGGGCGATCCGCGGTAACTCGTTAACGGAGATTTGCCGCGTTATGGCGTTAATGTCATTTTAACGAGATTAACGCTGACAGCACTAGTGGGAACACAACGAATATGACTGCACATTTACGCCGACATCATCCTAGTGCAAAGACAAGTGGAAGCAGACAAAAACAACAAGCACGCATGCTACAAACTTTCCCGAGTCATTTAGACAGCCGTTAGCACATGATTCTGGGGTGGCTGTAGCTCAGGTGGCAGAGCAGGTCAGCCACTAATCAGAAGGTCGGTGGTTCGATCCCAGGCTACCTCCTGGCTGCATGCCAAATATCCTTGGGCAAGATACTAACCCTGTGTTTGCCTACTGGTGGTGGTCAGAGGGCCCAGGCCTGTGTATGACTGTGTACGTGACAAATAAAATTTGAATTTTCTAACATAAAACAATGTTTTGTAGTTTTTTAGCCAACATGTAATTAGTGCAGGCAGACCCTCTGTACATATGTATGCTAAAACACTTTTTCCATCTCCCGACCAGGCCAAACAGATCAGGCCTCTGGCTCAAGCTCAGCTGTCGCACTCCGACCTCTCCATACCAACAGTCCTGACACCAACGTCACTGATACGTGAAGAAGCATAGGTGAGTTATTTTATGTCAGACTTTATTTTTATTCTACAGACTATTTATTTTTGTAATAATAATAATAATACATTATCTTTATAACCCACACAAACAGAGTGCAGTATTTAAGTCATCATTTTTAACCACATACATACAAAATACATTTAATTAAATATAAAATATATTTTATATATTATTCCATCTATTTTCTTTCACTTATCCAGTGTGACTGAGGGGCTGGAGTCCATCCCAGCTGTCACAGAACGAGAGGAAGGATATACCCTGGATTGGTCGCCAATCTGAATTCTAGTAGTGTATTATATATCTTTATAATTGGCCACCTCTCGCTGAATTTTTTTTTTCTCGTCAGAGTTCATTTGTGGAATTTCTTGCCTCCTTAATGTGGTTGGGACCATCAGTTGTGTTGTGCAGAACTCAGGTTGGTACACAACTGACAGCCCCATTTGACAACTGTTAGAATCCATATTATGGTAAGAACCATAAGAAAAGAAGATAAGAATTAGAGCACTTCATTACTTTAACCCTATAACGCTCTTTGTATCATATTTGATACATGGGTTTCTGAGACCTCTATTTCATCAACATGATCCATACTTGCCATAATTTCAAAATATTATGGACAAAGCTTCTGTCTAATATTAACATTTTTGTTAACAAAAAGTTGCCAAAAACACCCAATGTATCAAATATGATACAAAACATATATAATGAATATATAATAAATATATATCATACACAACATGATACAGCAAAAACAAGGGCGTTTTGTTATGAGGTTTAATAAATATCTCACTTGCAAAAAAATCTGAATTTTCTGGCTATTTTTTGATGGGTTGGTTCTTACAGGGTTAAGAACTGAAGGTCAGTTAGTCTGGAAAATTACTAAAACTTTGAATGCGTACCAAGTGTAATAGCAAAAACCATCAAGCGCTACGATGAAACTGGCTCACATGAGGACCGCCCAGGAAAGAAAAACCAAGTCATCTCTGCTGCTGAGGATGAATGTCACGGTCCGCTGTGACAAACCGTGCGGTGGTGTGTATGGTGGACCCAGGTGCGAACACAGG
>NW_024584075.1:0-14253 GCF_018398535.1 Haplochromis burtoni
GCCAAAGTCAACAGTCCGCAACATATGCAAGTGGCCTTGAGGGATCTGGGAAAGAGAGTCAAAATGTCTTCGTTATCAAGGAGAATTTTGCTGTTCTCGTCAGCGTTGGCTTTCAAACGTCCAGCTGGCACCGACGGTGGGGGCTAGCTGCATGAGATCAAGATGGTGGTTATTTGGGTTAGTGCAAACAGACTGCATCTGAATTGCAGTCCCATATTACTGAATCCCACACTGTGTTTCATAAGAACAGTCTGAGTACTCACAGCTCTTCCCAGACCTTCGATCATACCGGCTAGCCTTGTGGGGTTTTGACTAACTGTAACCATATTCCTCAATTTCCAATAAGCCAGAGCTAATCCAGCTCTGATCAGCCAGAACCCCATTATCATTGTTCCAAATAGGTAGATGTCTTCGATGTCCTCAGTCGACAGTCCCGACAGGCACACAACGCGCCACTTCTGTCACCCATCCATTGTATATACGGCAGGGAACATGCCTAAGTTTTAATCTGATCCTCTATTCTGAACAGATATAGATCCCACTTCAGGTGGAAGCTCAGAAGCCTTTGTTCAGAAGCCTTTGTTCAGAAGCCTTGTGCTGGAGGTAGAGCCCAGTGAACCATGTGTCTCAGACTAAAAGCATGATGGTAGAATAGTCTAAGGAGCTTGGAAAGAAAAGCGTCTGGACTTCTTTGAACTCAAAGAAGTCCAGACGCTTTTCTCAGACCTGGATGACTGAGAACCTTCACAGACATGATGGTAGAATAGTACGTCTGGGACCCCCAAGCCATCCGACTCCACTGGTTACTGTAGCGTCTAGAACAGGGGTGGGCAACTCCAGGCCTCGAGGGCCGGTGTCCTTGAACCAACACAGCTGATTTAAATGGCTAAATTAGCTCCTCAACATGTCCTGAAGTTCTCCAGAGGCCTGATAGCGAACTAATCATGTGATTCAGGTGTGTTGACCCAAGGTGAGATCTAAAACCTGCAGGACACTGGCCCTTGAGGCCTGGAATTGCCCACCCCTGGTCTAGGACATCTGTTATTCCATATGAACTGCTTGCAGAGCCTGTCAAATTGATGAAAATATTTTGATGGGATTGTAACCGCTTACCCCAAGCTTATATGCTTCTAGCATGTAATTGAATTTTGAAGCAAAGTTCATTTTAATGATGTTAACTGTGCCCCAAATGATGAGAAACAGAGTGGACCATCTAATTATGTCAGTTCTGAACTTGTCCAATAGTTCAGGCTAATTTTGAAATTCTATGTTAGCTAACAAAAAGGGGAATGTACTGCCCAAGTATTTAATGCCTGTCTGAGGCCATGATTTGTTAGTATTGAAGCTCTTGGATTGTTGTAGAGAAGTTTGACCCACCTCGTGAATTGTGGGCCAAAGCCAAAAGCTCCCATTACACAAAATAGAAAACGCCACTCTACCCTGTCGAATGCCTTTTCTGCATCTAAGAAGAGGGCTATAGCTGGAGAAGAGTACCCCATTGGGGATTTATTCTGGGTTGCCCACATAATGTCAATTAGGTGTCTAATGTTATCGGCAGAGGTGCGAGTCTGAATAAAACAGACTTGGTCGGGTTGTATTAGGTAAGTCATGACCTTATCTAATTTGGTTGCTAGTACCTTGACTAAAAGTTTGCTCTGCAGTTGATGAAGTTCATTGGTCTGTGGCTCTTACCATCAAGTGGGTCTTTATTTTTCTTTAAGACAAGTGAAACAAGTGCCCCTGACAATGTTGGTGGCAGATTGTCTATGTTCAGGGCCTCATCAAACATTTGCAGGAGTAAAGGGGAGAGCTTCTCCGCAAATGTCTTTTGTAAACCCATCCAGCCCAGGGGTCCTGTCAGTTGGGAGGTTTTTGATTACCCTTAAGATCTTTTACTTTGAAATTGAGGCATCCAGCAAGTCCAGCTGTGCCTTAGAGAGAGTTTGGAGGTTCAGGGGGAACTGTTAATTTCCTGTGAGCTTGCTTGTACTTCTGAGAGGAAGAGTTGCATATAGAAATCTCTAAAGGCCTCATTTACTTCAATGGGTTTTGACACCATAGTGCCATCCTGTGTTCTGATTGCTGCTATGATGGTCTGAGCTTTTTCCTGTTTAATATATCTTCAAATCTATCAAATTAGTTTTAACTATCATCAGGCCTGTTTTATGTCTGTCACCTTGATGTTTGTTGGTGTGTTTGTTGTTTGTTAACTTTTAATCTCTTACTGGGTTTTTTGTTTTGTTTTTTTGCTGATTGTTAAGCACTTTAATCAACCCTGTTGTTTGTAAATGTGCTATATAAATGAATAAACCTGAACCTGACATGAGGGGTTACCAAATATATGTACCAATAGAGCAAGACATTGCTGAGGGCATGATATAATGTGACATAAGAAAATAGTCAGTCCTCGACAGAGCGTTGTGGGGCGCAGAATAAAAGGTGGAATCTCTTGTGAATGGGTTTAATACTCTCCATAAATCTACTAAACCCAAGGTCCTACACTGGGGAACTGGGGCGAGACTCGGCCCAAAACATCGGCGCCCCAGCCCAAGCGACGGGGAAGCGTCCATTCTGGTGGCCGCCCGCGCATCCAGCGGCAACGGCGAAGTTGGTCCAGAGGTCAGCCGCGTAGCAAGCAGACACGGCCCCACAGGCATGGCCGTGAGCTCCTGTACACAGGCGGCTGGGCAGACGTCAGGCGCGCAGAATCGACTGGTGGCAGCGAGGCTGGACTAGCCAGCCCGCCGACCCCCGGCTTAGCGGGGCTGTCCCGCTCCTCTGCCTCCAACTCCGGCTGCGCAGGCTGCCCTGGAGCTGTGACCTCCGTCTCCTCGCACAGCTGCTCCGCCACCGTCACTGCCGTTTGGAGCGGCTCCCCGCACTGCGCCTCCGCCTCCAGCAGGCACAGCCCCTCGTCCACCTCTGGGTGGAGCGACTCCTCTTCCTCCGGCAGGTGTAGACCCTCGCCCGCCTCGTCCTCCGCCTCCGATTGGAGCGGCTCCTCCACCGCTCCCGGCAGGAGCAGCCCTTCACCCGGCTGCTCCTCCTCCGGCAGGCTCGGACCCCCGCGTGACTCG
The DNA here is from genome assembly GCF_018398535.1 of Haplochromis burtoni. Classification (NCBI taxonomy): domain Eukaryota; kingdom Metazoa; phylum Chordata; class Actinopteri; order Cichliformes; family Cichlidae; genus Haplochromis; species Haplochromis burtoni. The sequence continues at coordinate 3,078 of NW_024584075.1, forward strand.
TCCACCACCTCCGGCTGCCGAGGTGCCCCACACGACTCTCCACCGCTTCACTGTCCTCGGGACACACTTGTGGGGGTGGCGCCCAGGCCCAGAGCAGCGCTACCAGCTCCCCAATCCTTTCCAGGTGGCAGTCGGACCGGTCCTGCAGCTCTTCCTGCTGGCGACGCCCCTCCGCCGCCTGCTCCCGCTGGGCGGCCGCCATTTCGGCCACCCTCCGGGCCAGCTCCTCCATTCCCTGGCTCCGATACGGACCCGCCGTGCCGCCTCCTGGGTTTCGGCACCAATGTGGCGTGAATAAGGCACGGCGGGACCACGGAGCAACGTTCAGAGCCAACTTTATTTAATTGACGTCACACCACACACACCAACCCCTGAGTCCCCGTGTTTTAACACGGCGGGCGTGATTGCGGATGCCGTGCAGGTGCGTCAGCACGGCACGGCAAACCACGCCCCACCACAGATATTAACTAGCCCTTTCCATTAGAACCACGCAGAAGTTAGCTACATCCTCACTGAGCTTCACGTTCCCGTTAACACAGACAGACATCACACCACTATGGAGAAGCAAATCCATTAGTATGAAGCATCCTTAAGTTGAAGGTTAGAGAAGTTTTCCAAATGTGCCCTTTTGGTTCTGGATGGAGCAGTGGATCTTTTCCAGACTGAGACACGACATGAGATCAGCAAGCCATTGCCAGCCAGCTGGTGGGACCCACACCCTCCCCAGACTGTAACCAGTAGGTCAGGAACTGAATTTTTCCAGCCCAATAGTAAAAGCAGAAGTTTGGGAGTGCCAGACCCCCTTCAATCTTAGGTTTCTGTAAATGCACCTTAGCTACTCGAGGTCGTTTACCCTTTCAAATATAAGTGGGGATTATAGAATCTAGAATTGTAAAGAAAGACGTGGAGTGGAAGACTGGTAAAGATTGAAATAAGTATAAGAATTTAGGAAGGATATTCATTTTAGTTGTATTAATTTGTCCGACCAGAGTTGTGTTCAGGGGTAGCCACTGTTGAAGACTTGGTTTGACATTCTTCAATAGTGTAAAAAAGTTGGCTTTGAGAAGTTGTTTATACTTTCTTGTAATTGTAATACCCAGGTAGGTGAACTGCTCTTTGACCACTTTAAAGGGGAAACCCGACAAATCTATTGGAAAAGCTTCTTCATTTAATAGACAAACGTCACTCTTGGACAGATTTAATTTATAACCAGAGACTTGACTGAAATGCGTTAGTAGTGACAATATAGACAATAGGGAAGTATTTGGATTTGAAATAAAAAGCAATAAATCGTCAGCATAGAGAGAGACTTTGTGTTCAGTTTGACCTGTTTGTATGCCCTGGACAATTTTACTGCTTTGAAAAAGCATTGCTAAGGGTTCAATAGCTAGATCAAATAACAACGGGCTAAGGGGGCAACCCTGACGTGTGCCTTGTTTAAGTTGGAATGGTTTTGATTTCTGCCTATTAGTGAAAACAGACGCAACAGGGGACAAGTATAAGTACTTGATCCATGAGATGAAGTTGGCACCGAACCCAAATCTTTCCAGCACAGTAAATGAATAGTTCCATTCTACACGGTCAAATGCTTTTTCTGCATCAAGGGAAAGAACACATTCTGGAGTGTCCTTGGACGGCGTGTGCAGGATATTAAGAAGGTGTCGGATGTTGAAAAAGGGGTGGCACCCTTTAACAAAGCCAGACTTATCTTCAGATATGACTACTGGCAGGACCCTTTCCAACCTGTGGGCTAGTGCTTTAACTGGGTTCTTAAAGTCAACGTTCAAAAGCGAAATTGGCCTGTATGATGAACACTCAGTTGGATCTTTCCCCTTTTTTGCAATTGAAGTTATGGAAGAATCGTACCAGGAGGTTGGCAGTTTGCCCTGTGTGAATGCTGCAGATAGAACCAAGTGGAGTAGAGGTACAAGCTGTGGGGCAAATGATTTGAAAAATTCTACCAAAAAGCCGTCCGGGCCAGGGGACTTCCCTGACTGTAGAGAGAAAATTGCAGCGCTAATCTGTTCTTTGGAAAATGGCACATCCAAGATCTCTCTGTGGGTGTCAGGCAGCTCAGGAAAGTCCAAGCTTTTAAGAAAATTTGTGATTAGTGAGTGGTTGGTGGGAGATTCAGAGGAATAAAGCTTCAGATGATATTCCCTGAACGCGTCATTGATTTTGGCATGATCAGTAAAGAGCCCGTCATCTGAGTTAATGGCAGTTATTACACTGACGTGGCTTTACACCCATTATTTGGTCAGCTAGGAGTTTGCCCGATTTCTCTCCATGCACAAAGAATGTACTCCTACTCTTTAAGAGTTGCCTCTCTACGGCATGAGTTGAAAGAAGTTCAAATTTGGTTTGGAGTTCAATACGTTTCTTGTAAACCTCAGAGTCCTTATTATGTGCATAGTGATGGTCTACGTTTTTATTTTACCAGCCAATTCTTGCCTTTCTTTTAAGTTTACCCTCGTCATATTAGCTGTATATGAAATGATCTGTCCTCGGAGATAGGCCTTCATTGAGTCCCAAACTAAAAGGCTAGAAATATTTGGGGAAAGGTTGGTGTCTAAAAAGAGTTTAATTTGGTTATTTACAAATTCCATAAAGGTATTATCAGATAGTAGTGTGGGTTTAAAACGCCAAATCCTGTCCGTTCTGGGTAAGTCGGGCATAGAAAGAGTCAGAATTAACCTTTTAAGACCTACCATAGAACCAAGTCTGCCAGAGCTTACTTTACATTTTTACATGCTGTAGTGCCATTTTTGGGAGCATTTCAAGTTGCTATACATCAATACAACTGTTATAGCCCAAATTTTATTTTACATATATTTCTACTTAGAGAAATTTAAGAGGTTTATCCCTCAAAACTTTAAATACAAAAACGTTGCAAAAAATAGTTTACAACAACATGAAATTTATTTTGGTGTCTTCATAGTTTTATTTTTGAGATTCACCAATTTTTATATACTGCAGAAAAAACGAAAAACAATCCTATAATCAAATTTGGAAAGAAAAAAGCATGTGGATATAAAATAAAATAATAATAATAATTTCCCCCAGGGATCAATAAAGTATTCTGATTCTGATTCTGATAAACAATTTTTAAAGCAGTGCAATTTGAGTTCTAAGCATCCCAGAAACTATTCAGAAAAGCATAAAGTCAAACACAACTTTTAAAAACACCAGTATAGGCTTCTAAGGCCTACAAGTAAAAAAACTACATTTTCCGAGAAAATGACGTCACTTCCGGTTTCGGGCAGGTAATGGCAGACATGCGATAGTTCACGCAGCCGTCTATTTCAATGTAGGAAGTGTTATGAACAGCTATTACTTCTAGACTGGACTACTGTAATTCATTATTATCAGGAAGTCCTAAAAACTCCCTGAAAAGCCTTCAGTTCATCCAAAATGCTGCAGCAAGAGTCCTGACAGGGACTAGAAAGAGAGAGCATATTTCTCCTGTATTGGCCCCTCTTCCAGTTTGGATTCAGGAGACAGATACTATACTTTTAAGATTAGGCTTAAAACTTTCCTTTTTGCTAAAGCATATAGTTAGGGCTGGACCAGGTGACCCTGAATCCTCCCTTAGTTATGCTGCAATAGACGTAAGCTGCTGGGGGATTCCCATGATGCGTTGAGTTTTTCCTTTTCAGTCACCTTTCTCACTCACTATGTGTTAACAGACCTCTCTGCATTGAATCATATCTGTTATTAATCTCTGTCTCTCTTCCAGAGCATGTCTTTATCCTGTATTTCTTTTCTCGTCCCAACCAGTCGCAGCAGATGGCCGCCCCTCCCTGAGCCTGGTTCTGCCGGAGGTTTCTTCCTGTTAAAAGGGAGTTTTTTCTTCCCACTGTCGCCAAAGTGCTTGCTCATAGGGGGTCATATGATTGTTTTGTTTTTCTCTGTATCTATTATTGTAGGATCTACATGTGGCAGGATGAATGTTATTCCTTGGTTCAACCCACTTTCAGCCTGGCGCATTAGGGGGCGCTAGTATAAATAGTGGCCATTGGAGCGTTCCTGGATCACTTACCTGTGATCTCCTTTTTGGTCACCTGACTTCCCTTTGGTGTTGCAGAGATCATTCTGAAGCCTCCGTCGTGGCTGGTAGTTGTTTACTCATTGTAGTGTGTACATTACCTTACTTGGTGGTAAACAGATATTGTTTTTAGGTCATAGCTGTAGAAGCCTCCTATGACGCGGTTTACTCGGTACGTAATTCAATTTTGTTACGATCTCTGCCTTTTATTGTTCTTTTATAGTAATTACTTATTATGCTTTGCAGGAAGTGTGGCCTTAGTTTTACGCTACGGTAACTGAAGTGCTGCTGCTTTGCTTTGCTTTTACCGTCTGTTCCCGTTGCGAGGTTTCTTTTCCTGCTGCTGCCAGTTTTTTAAAGTGGACGTCGGCGTGGACAGCGGCCATATGCATGCCGGTTATGGGTGTCAGCTGGCGTACATATTGATTGACCGGATGATTAACTTATAGTCGGGCAGACGGCAAGTTGGAGCAATACGGCGATTCCGTTTGCTCCAGATTTTAAAGTTTTATCCAGATTGTATGTTGTTTTTTTCTGTTGTTTTGATCTGTTTGGATTTTTGTTACGCCACTGGTGGGAGGCCCTTTTTCTAGCTGCAGATCACCAGTGTGGTCCTGCAGTTGGGTTATCCCCCAGCATTACATTTTATTTTTGTTGTAATATATTAAAATTTTCTTTGTTTCTTTTATTCAGATTTGGAGTGCCGACGTGGAGGAGACTAGGATGCCTTGGTGGTGGGATCCTTTGAGTGTACACACCTGCCTTGTTTAGTTTATTAGTGTGAGTGTGTGATTTTGTGTTGCACTTGTGTCTTGGTGTGTTTTCTTTTTTTGAGTTTGTGTGTGGCATCCCTGCCCCTCCACTGGTAAGCCTCAGCTCTGAATACCTTTTTAAGCATATTTGTACATGGATATTTATGATTGTGTTTTTATACGGTGTTTTAAATAATTATTAATAAATTGTCAACTTGTTTTATCATTGAACCTCATCTCTGTACTGAGTATAACAAACCTAACTGGCTTCTTGGTGATTAGTGTTTATTCCAGTATTCTCTGGGTGAAATTCCCGGAGTGGCATTGTCTTTTAAACTGTGAAGAGTATTTACTTTATTCTCACCTCGTGCTGCCATATACAGTACAATATAAAGCGCAACTGCTGCTGTAATTTGGCGCTATATAAATAAAATTGAATTGGAAAACTACTTGACTAGTATTCCACGTGCCTGTGAATACCATGCCATAGTTATATCAGACCACGCCCCTTTAAGACTTTAACGTTCCAGCTAAGCAGATTTAAGGGACTAGTCATGTAAGCTTATAGGAAGATAATGAAGGGATGTAAAGCAGTCTGTTATACCTGGATGAGAGAAAAGTATGGGAGAAGCCCAGAAGAGAACATGGAATAACACCCCATACGAGTTCTGTGGGTTAAAAAAAGAGACCTCCCAAGAACACACAAAAAAACCCACCTCCCTCGCCCTGAGCAAAGGACAGCTACTGGAGAACAAAGCAGCAAGCTCCCCCATACAACATGTATTCCTCCAAAAGGAAACAGCTTCCAGATCAGAACTACTACTAACTCGGCTCTTACTCAAGCCTGGAAAATGTACTTGAAACCTTAATCAAGAATGAAGAGTAACTACCCTATAAACAAAAAGAGAAGAAAAAAACCCCAACAAAACCAAAACACAAAGGAAGACTGACAGCGCACTCTGTTAGTACAAACAGCACAGTACAAAGGTATGGAAAATGTAGGGAAAAGCAGCCCCATAGCAAAAACAAGCAAACAAAAATACTAGCAAAAACGCACCCCAATTAAAAAAACAAAACAAAAAAAAGATAGAAAAGAAGGGTATGGAATTAAAACGCTATGTCACTTGACTGTATCTCAGGTGCTGACCGTGAGTCCATGCCCTTTGAAAAGGTTGTAGGGTGCTTAAAAAAGAAAAAAGAAAGAAAGAGGAAGAAAAGGGCAGAAAAAAGTGGGGTTTATCGTCCGAGTAAAGGTGCTGTGTTGATCAGAAAGACAGTCTGTGTCAGTTACTGTGCGGGCTGCACAGTAGGGTGGTTGTCGATGTATCACCGGGCCTCTTCAACGGAACATAGCCACCTCCTCTCGGAGGGTGATACAGAGACGGGCAGGATATGCCAATGAGGGCCTCAGGCCTCGATTGTAAAGCTTTGCCATCACCTCTCTGTACTCAGCCCTCTGGTTTGAGATTTCAGGGCAGTAATCCTCCACGATATGAATCCGCTGGTCCCGGTAGTTTAAATAATGAGCTCTTTGGTGTGAAAACTGTGGAAACGTAGAATCACTGGTAGTGGTCGGTCGCCCGGTTTCGGCTTCTGGGCAAATGTAAGGTGAGCTCTGTCAATTTCTGGAGGAGATGGCAGTATGTCATCACCAAAGATTTCACAGAGGGCAGTGGCGAAAAAGTCAGTTGGGTGGCCGCTTTCCGTGGATTCTGCTAAGCCAAGTATTGCAGGTTTTTCCGACGCCTGCTGTCTTCTAGGTCGGTGACTTTGGCGGGCAGTTTGGAGTTAGCATCTCGAAGGTTACCAAATGCTTCCTCGAGCTCTTTAATCCGCTGAGCTGCATCTTCCACCGCAGCTTGAGCGAAGACAGATGCTGGCCACTGCTAGGCAAATTTGATCAAACTTTGCCTCCAGCTGAGTGAAGGAAGACATAAATTCAGCCTTGTGTTCTTTTGCTAGCTCCTCTTTATGTTGGGTTAACAGCCCAGCAATGGCGTCCACCGTCAGGTCAGGAGGTGAGTCATCTTTTTTTACCTGCCTTATTCTTCGAAGTTGATTTTGAAGCCATTAGAGTGCGCCGTAGGGGGATATAGGTATGTGTCTAGCTGTTGATTTAAAGAAAGGTTAGGAAAGTAAAGTTTGAAAAAGGAATTGAGCGGAGCCGAGCGACGACGTGACTACTCCATGCGGCGGCTTACCAGAAGTCCAGTGCCAGTTTTTTTGATTTGATAAATGTCATAAATTTCTTTTTTTTTTTGGATGTTTAAGGCCCTTTACATTCCAGGTAGTTAAGATAAGGGCCCTTTTGTGCTTATTCGCCATCATGCAGTTTGTATTGGACATATAACAGTGAGGTAACATATTATTAAAATACCGAGTGGACAATATTTGAAAGGCTGGCTACAAGTAAAATAGGGTATGGAAGTAAAAAACAAACAAACAACTGTTTAAGCAAATACATCTGGGGTGACCGAGAACACTAGTCACCCTCAGGTGGGCTAAGAGCCACTAAAACATAAACTTTTGGTCCCTGACTCTAACCAATCAGACAGTCCTAAACAGGACTCGTCGCCAGCAGCAGCAGCATAACAAGTCAATGTAATGTGAGCAGAGTATTCATTCTGGGACTTAGCTGCCCGAACACACCTCTGTGCAGGTTCGAACTGTCCCTTGACAAACTAAGAAAGGCCTCATGAGGAGTGAATTACTTGAAGAGTAATTTAACAGTCTTAGTGAGATTCTCTACCAAGCAGATTGTGTCGTTTTCTCTAAACTAACACTAGTGAATAAATCAAATCAAAGTGTGAGGCCCTATAATAGTTAAACTTAAACAGTTAGGAGGTGCAAAGTATATCAATAATTTGAAATACTATAACTGAGCAGCAGGCAAGGCCCACTATTCAGTTGCATGTTAATTAATGCTAGGGCAAAAAAAAGGGCAGTTTTTAAATCCAAGCCCTTGACAGTAAATAACTCTCTTAAGGTATATAACTCTCGCCTCTGTCAGTGCGCCCCAGGGTGGCTGTGGCTACACACAGTGTGTGAATGTGTGTGTGAATGGGTGGATGACTGGATATGTAAAGCGCTTTGGGATTCCTAGGGACTAGTAAAGCGCTATATAAATACAGGCCACTCATCATTTACCATTCAAGGTAAAGACAGAATGTAGTCCTGGGCTTTTTTTGGGTCGATGAACTCACGTCTGCTCTCTGTCATTTTCAGCACAAGTACCGCCGGGAACAGTAGGGAGAACTTGATCTTCCTTTTGTGTAGCAGCGGTTTATAGGGATTAAATGCCACTCGTTTTTCCATGATGAGTTTGGAGTAGTCAGGGAAGACCATGATGCGGTGTATAAAATACTTTGAGTGCTCAGGTAGGGTAGAAAAGTGTTATATATGAACTTGAACAGTCCATCTGATGTGCTGAAAAGTGTGTTTTAACTCCTCAGCCCATTGAACAATGTTAGGCATACTCATAAGTAATGCCACAATAATATCATTCACATACTGAGACATCTGCATATTAACTCCAGCTGAATAAACTGCGGCTCCAAAATCACATTTTCAAATGGACTCAGTCCGCTTGGAACCCAGCAGGTACTAAATAGGTACCTGGTACCAGGTACTACTACCTAATCGAAAACCCTAAAAACTCAGTCAAGTCAAGTTGAGTCGGTATAAGTGGAAAAGGGTTGTTAGATGTTTGTTTAAATCTTTACATGTTCCTCAGTTTTGGTTTGATTTAAAGCACAAAACTTGAGATACAAGTTTAACAGGTTGCACTCCTTTCATAAGTAAGGATCCACTGAGGAGACAATAGTGAGAATGTTAAACATTTAAAACACAGAGGACATCAGCATTATCTTTTCTTAACTGCTATAAATCTAATTTGATGGATATAGCTTGTGGAGTACCTCAAGGTTCAGTACTGGGTCCAAAAATGTTTATTATGTACTTAAATGATATCTGCAGAGTATTGGAGATTTTAAAGTTTGTAATATTTGCAGATGACACAAATATACTGTGTTCAGGTGTGGAGTTGCCACAGGTTTTGGGGATGATCACACAGGAATTAACGATATTAAAGAAGTGGTTTGATATAAATAAATTATCATTGAATCTAGATAAAACCAAATTTATGTTGTTTGGAAACCAAAAGAAAAACATCAAAGTAGAAATATGTGTTGACAATGTATATTTAGAAAGAGTAAATGAAATAAAATTTCTTGGGGTGATCATTGACCACAAGCTCTGTTGGAAGCCACACATTACTTTTGTTCGGGGGAAATTGGCACGGGGCATTGCCGTCCTGGGGAAAGCAAAGCATATGTTGGATCAGAAAGCACTGCACATTTTATACTGTGCTTTACTACTGCCATATATGACCTACTGTGAGGTCTGAGGAAACACATACAAAAGTAACACACAAACCATAACTATAATACAGAAAAGGGCCATTAGATTAATAAATAATGTGGGGTACAGGGACCATACAAATGCACTCTTTGTCAAAATGCATGCTATTAAATTCCAAGACTTGGTGAAGCTTAAAACAGCGCAAATAATGTATAAAGTAAGAAATAAATTGCTTCTCAAAGAAATCTGTAAATTGTTCATAGAAAGTGAAGGTGGGTATAACTTAAGAGGGAAATGGAATTTAAAAATACAAAGTGCTAGAACAACTTTAAGAACTATGTCTATCTCAATTGCAGGAGTTAAATTATGGAACAGTCTAACAGAAGAAATAAAAGACAGTAAAAACATAAAACAGTTTAAAGTAAAATATAAAAACCTAATTTTAAATAAGTATAAGAATGAAGAAAACGGGGTTAACCCAGGACGGTAATGTTGCTGGTAATGGTGTTGCGGTTCTTTTTTGGTTTTTTTGTTTTGTTTTGTTTGTTTTTCCATAACTTGTGTATCTGAAAATATACACATTCTGTATTTTTCATATGAAAGAAACTGTGGTGGGGCTTGCTAATTTCTTGTTTTTGATTTATGTATGTTTTGTTTTGTTTTACTTCATATGTTTCATGTTGTTTGTTTAATTTAAGACAAAAAAAATTGAATGAATGAGTGGTAAAATTTGAGGGGGTAGGGACAAATAAGTAAATACTTCAGCCTACTCCTTTTCAAACAAATAATGGAATGATATTTTGTAATGATTGTGAAGGCACATGTTTGAAATGTTTGAAATAAAAATGAACTGAACTGAACTGCTGCCATGTTAGGGTTTTTTATTTTTATTGTCTTCCTTCCTTTTAATTTGAAAAATATTAATTTTGAAAAGAGGAAGTGTGATCTTCTCTTCTCTTTATTTTTCCGTCTCACAGAGTGTGATGGGTGATGATAATAGCTGTGTCTCAGTTCAGGGGCTGCAGCCTTCGGAGGACCCAGCCTTCGCGTTCTATGTGGGCCGGGTCCTCCGAAGAGATTTGCATCACCGCTGTCTCGGTGGAGTTTAATAAGCACAGCCGTCTGCTCCTTGCTATCTAAAATATAACAGGATTTTGGAGTAAATCCTCCACCATCTCACACTTCTGTTTAGTCAGTTATCTGTTTTACATTTATTCAGTTGTGTGAAAACTATAACTTTAATTTACTCTGAAAACACTGAAAAAAGCCAAACAATCAAATTTTGTAAGTTATTTAAATGACTTATATATCATGTTTAACCTGAGTAGCGAAAAATTTAATTAGTAAAGTATTGAAAAGGGTAATAAGAGTAATATTACAACTAAGTAGCTGTTGCCATTGTTGGAAACTGGAATTGGCTGGGCCAAGCTATGAATTCTATGATAGGTTGGGCCATGAAGGATACACCCGACCCATCCTTCAAATCTGGGGAAATGAATTACGCATTTGTCGGCAGTATTTGGAGCAGGCTTCGAATTGGGATAGCCTTCGTTGCCTGGCTGTGACGTAATCAGTACAGAATCTTTGAAACAAGCTAGCTTAAAACATTTTAAAATATAAACAGAGCACTCTGCTTCTCTTTACAGCTCCTCACTCCACCAGGGCTGTTTGGGACTTTCTGATAGTGCGCAAATGTGGAGCACGTACTGCGGCAGTCATACAGACAACTGGACGGTCCAAAAGTTGGCCAACCTATTACTGACTGAGTTGTGGCTGAACCACATAAAAATATTACATTTATTTTAATCACCCCAATCCATTATAATGTTATGTTGGAATGTTGTTAAAGAGGGTCAAAAATGTTTCAACCCGGTTTGTTTTGCAGATTCTGTACAGCAGCTTTAATATAGGGAGGACACAACTTCCAGATTGTTTGAGTAAAATCAGGTTTTTTCTCTTTGTCAGTTTAACAGTTTCTGTTTTGCCTGTCACTATTCCCTGTCTGTTTTCTTACCTGGTT
>NW_024584075.1:14655-17040 GCF_018398535.1 Haplochromis burtoni
GACGATTTTAAGTTTTAGATTTTAAACAGGACGGTCAAATGTCACTGATTTTACTACAGTGTAGGACAGATTGTAGGGTAGCAAACATCGCCGGAAAACAAGTTTTTTTACACCCAGCTTACCTGGGTGTAGAGATGGCACGATACCACTTTTTTATGTCCGATACCGACGTAATCAACTTTAATTTGATGCAGTGTGAAAAAAAAATGCACAGAAATCAATTATTTTTCTACAATATTTAAATAGATTCAACATCTTTCTTCAACAGAATTGCAGACTGCACAGATGGAACCTTCCCAAAGGAAAAAGTACTAGCTTACTAGGTATATAAGACTTAATAGTTACTATATACAGTAATGGAGTTCTATGCATTTTAAATCAGATTAAAGCTTTGGGTGTAAGATTCAGATAATTATTTATTAAAAGCTAGACATTTTAAATGAGAATAAGGAAGAAAAGTATGCCTTTGTGCCCCCCTTTTCCCTGTTAATGCCCTATCGGCCCCCCTGGCTAAACTTTGCTAGATCCGCCCCTGCACAGTTACCAGCCGTCAGCTCCGTAGAAAAGGATCCTGGTGTAGAAAGTAATATTAAATAAATTCTAACAACGGCTTATAAAGCTTAAACGTGCTGCTGTTGTTCAGCTGCTGGTTTCTTCTTTCTGGCGTGAACAAACAAGAGAAACGGACTCGCGACAGAAAAGTCGATCAGCTGATCATTAATCAGTTTCATGATTGAAGTAGCAGCAGGAGAGGGAGGGAGGGAGGGAGAGAGAAGAGGCAGTTGCTCCATATATCGGTTGTTGCTAAACGCTGGAATGCTTTACAAACATTCAGAGATGAACTTACACATTTGCTTCACTTCTCTGGGATAACTTTCTCGGAGATGAAATGCCGGTTTGGTAGCGAGGCTCCAAATGCTCAACTAGACCACCGACATGTCCGGCATGCCACAGCCGTTTTGTGAGGTGCATTTTTCATATTTAATGGATCAGATTACATTTTTTATTTCTCTCCGATATCCGATCCATTAATTTAGGTCAGTATCGGACCGATACCGATACCTAATATTGTACAAAGAGTTGAGTCAAAGTGTAAGTGAAAAGTATAGCATCTTAAACCAGTATTTCTGGTTTTCAATGACATACTGTACACATAGGATAAAGGAGTGGTCTGAAAGAGAAGATCACTCCCCTCAAGTACTGCCCCTTCTCATGAGAACTACTTATTACCCGAAAAGAAACTAAACTAAAATTCAGTTGTTTCTGACCATCACACAATGCATATCCTTGTGTTGATCCTTGGCACTGTGCTGCTTCCTGCAGGCAAGTTTTTAGTTCAGTTATTTCTTGTTTAGCCTTTTCTTTTCAAAGATGCGTATACTAACTTTCACTTACAGATTTTCCTTTTTAATGCTTTTACAATGTATTGTTACACCCCACTACACATTTTCCTACATTTGCCTACAAATTCATGCACTATTTCTTATGCTGTTGTCTTTCTTTTAAAAAATATTTTTTTTATTTATACCAGTGAATGTTTTAGAATTTGGCCGTGCAGTGCTGGCAAGAAAAGTTTATTTAACGTATCTTTGTTTTATCAGCCTATGCGTTGAAATGTTACGAATGCATACCAGCATTATTAGGAAGCTGCACTGAGACAACAAAAGATTGTCCTTCCAATACTCAGTGTGGTTCACTGAGAACCATTTCATATACAGGTAATATGGTACTTTATAGTTCTTACTTTATTCTTTTTTGAACTGTTCTGTTTTCAATGGTTCCTCTTTGGTTGCAGGTGGTTCAAAATCTGATGTTAAAATCAAAACGTGTGTTGGGGCTGAACAATGCTTCAATGGCTCACTCAACCTTGGATATCTCCAAACTGTAATTACCACCACTTGTTGCACCTCTGATCTTTGCAACTCCCAAGATGCTCCCGGTAATTTGAATCATGTTTTTTGGTATTTTGAAATTGTACTTGGTTTTGTGGGAACTCAATTTTTCTATGATGCGCAAAAATGTAAGAAATTAAGTACTTTGGATTAATGAGTCTAATTTTACTGATTAACTGGAGAAAGTTCTGGAGTGAGTCAGGAGGAAAATTTCTTTTTCCTTAGTCACCATGTTGTTCTGAGGGTCTGAGGGCACAGTGACCCCATCTGTGTAAACGTTCTTAAAGAGTGTCTCATTATCACTGACAGCAAAAGCAGTAAAACCTTAAAATATTTTAAAATGATCTCAATAATTACAGAGAATAAGCATATTAATAACAAACATATACATTTTTTATATCTGATTTTTGTCACTTAGCTAAAATAAGCAGTGAAAGAAGTAGGGCTGCTCAGTTAATCGAATTTTAATCTCGATTACGATCTGGGCTTTCAA
>NW_024584075.1:17060-18541 GCF_018398535.1 Haplochromis burtoni
AAGCCACACACCTGCTGCTGGTCAGGCCTCGTCGGGGGAGCTACTTAGGAGAGTCTTGGAGCTCCCACCAACGCGGGATCATTGCGTGAGACTCCGCGTTAGTCATCCTGTTGAGCTGCACCACCCTGAAAGTAAAATACAGCACTGGTTGTTGTTTTTGGCAGTCTGATGGGGTGTTTAAACATGCATGTGTGTTAACAGTGTCAGCAGATACTAGTCATTTATTATATGAGGGGTTATGTAGAACTGGTTGTCTATACTCCTCACATAGGTCTTCAGGGCACTCTTTAGCATAATGGCCTATTTTTCCACACCTGTAACACTCATCCCTGTTCCTTTGTCCTCTCCGGGGTGGCGAATTACTTCTGCCCCCCCTGACTCCTCCTCTAACTCCTCCTCGGCCTCTGCCACGTCTAGTCTGTCCCTGAAAAAATGCCTGAGACTCTTCATCAACATAAAATGTGGCAACATTTGGTGTATTTTGCAATTTTTTCTTTTTGCCCTTAATCACATCCTGTGCATGCCTTACCCAGTTCATACATTGAGTAACTCCATCTGTGGTGTGATTTACATTTTGTTTTCTAATCAAATCTGCAATGGGTGGGTGGAACCCACTCATTAAGGCATGTTTCAGCTGCTGTTGATAGGGGCCTGCTGCGTCTGCATTCTCTTCAAGTCCACTATGCCTCTTAAACACTTCCTCTAATATACCCCTATACTCATGAACATCCTCTCCTTCCTTCTGTGTGCATTGTGAGATTTTGGTGTAGTCTGCAGTTGTTCTAAAAGTAGCTCTGAGACGATCGTACACTCCATTAATTTGGACGAGACCTGCATCTCCATAGGGCAAGGTGTTATCACCTGGCCCTTTACCTGTGTACTGTCCTCTGACACGAGTCCAATTATAAGTGAGACATCTCCTAAAAGTAATCTCAGTTTCCTGTCCATTTAGACGGTATGAAGAACAAAGCTGTCTGTGTCGAGCTATGAACTCATCAACATTGGTCAATGGGTCTCCAAGACTTTTACAAGCTTCAGCACATTCAGACTCGGTCCATGGCTGGTAAACATGAATAGTGCGGCTGTTATCCCCATCCACTCCAAAATGTGGGTTAGCAACCTCTACCATAGGGTAAGTGCTCACCTCACGGAATGGATCAGGAGAAAAACTTTCTTCATCTTCATACTCTGAGGCTGAAACACCATATATTTTTTTGTCTTGTGTCAGGGATGGATATGTGGTTGCAACGTTTGTGTTCACGAATCTTACTTCCTGTTTCCTGCTGATAGGTTTGTAGCTTGTACCTATCCGCTGGAACGTTGAAGACAATATAATTACACTGCAAAGCAAGACACAAGTAGGCAAAGTTCTTCAAAGTTCTTCATGTTACTCGTGCACCATCTCACCCTCAACGTCGCAAAGACAAAGGAGTTGATAGTGGACTTCCGGAGGTGCAGAGAAGTACACACCCCCATCACCA
>NW_024584075.1:18561-25402 GCF_018398535.1 Haplochromis burtoni
CTGTTATCAGTATTTGCACACTATTTTATATTATTTTTTGACAATCTTTAAAGTCATTATTCAATACATTGTTATTGTTAAATAAATATCGTCAAATAATCGTTATCTCAATTTCAGTGAAAATAATCGTGATTATCATTTTTGCCATAATCGAGCAGCCCTAGAAAGAAGTATCACAAATATTTCTGTATTTAACAGCTGGAAGCATATCATCTCCAAACGGAAAAAAGTGCTTCCAATGTGAAGGAAACAACTGCAATAAAACTCTATCCTGCAATGGAAATGAGGACTACTGCATCTCAGTAGCAGGTAACAGGCCTACAGTGTTTAGTGTCTGCATGTTTGTTCTTTTCTGCTCATAAGAACATTCAGTGATTCCTTGGTTCAAATTTGCTGCACAGTAAAATAATTTTTGTTTTCTCAGTTACTTCAGGAGATGTAACTCTTAAATTAAAGGGCTGTGCCTCCAAGATGATTTGCTCAAACACACAAAATCCAGAGATCACAGGAATTACTGGAGCAAAAATCAGCTGCTGCCAGGGTGATCTCTGCAACAGCTCCAGCAGTTCAACTGCCAGCCTTCTGCTCTTTGTGACATCGCTGATCTTGTTGGGCTTGTTCTCTTAGCTGATGGAAACAACAGCATCATAGCCCAATTGTTCTTCTCTCCTTCAAAATACTTTCACCCATTTATCACAAAGCTCTGAGAAAATAAAAATGTAAGGATTAAATCTAATTTTCACTTTTGAAATGAATACATTTCTTAAAATTCTGTCTGTATCTTGGTCATTTCTAAAACATTTTTGCACTGAGTGGATTTTAAAAAGAATGTCAACAAAATGCCTACATAGCACAGAGTTAGTGAAGGAAAATGTACTCATTATTCTTGTCTTGCAAACACATCTCATCAGAAGGTAACAGGCATACAGCGTTAAGTCAATCAGGTTCTTCATGTTTGTTCAGAGATTCCTTTGTAAAAACCTACAGGTTCTCACCTTACAAACATCCCATAGAGACCATTTTATATAAACTTATTTTTTCGCATCGGGACAGGACTGTGATTCAACTAATCTATACTTGGCTGACTTTTATCATACGAATTAAATGCTGATTTATTGCTTTAGAGCGTAGATCATTCTGTCCCTTAGACCTCATCCTGTTTATTTCGAGACAATTCTGAAGATATTATCTGAATCTAATGGGCACATTTTGGTATACGTGTCAGTTTAGACATAGATGTAGACTTTATTTATCCCACACGGGGGAAATTCAGAAATTCACATGTTACAGCATCACAAATGTCAGGAAGAAAGAGTGAATTAAAGATATCTTAGAAAAAATAAAAATAGAAAAACGAATGAAAAATGGGAGTAGTGTAAATTGTGCAGTGGGAGTGATAGAATATACGTGCGTATTTTAGCAGGTATCTATTGTATGTGTTTTGTTATGAAGGAAAGGAAGGCTCAGGGTTTAAGTAATCAGCATAATGGGCTCATCCGATTAGAATAAGAATAAGCAGTCATCTAATCATTCACAGGGTGCTCCTTTTATTCTCAAATCAATAAAGCAAGGAAGGAATGAAGGAAGGACATACATGGACTGCCAATGCTCTGCTGCCGCCCCGTGTAGAAGTGAAGAAAGAGTGAGCCAAAAGTGAATGCAGTCCTTATATAATGTGTGACAGGTGAGTGCAATTAAGGACAAGCACCACACCCAATCAAAGGTGAGAGAACTAAACAAGGTGCATCTGGTGAAGTGAGTGGGTGTGCTGGGATGTGCTAAAAGGGGGGTGATAGGTTTGTAGCTTGAACCCATCCGCTGGAACGTTGAAGACAATATAATTACACTGCAAAGCAAGACACAAGTAGGCAAGCTTCTTCATGTTTCTCGTGCACGGGAGAGAAAACCGGACAGGCGCCGTTCCTTCGCTTGACCCCAGTCGCTCTCGTTCGTTCTCCCGTACACTGTTCTTTTATTGAGGTTGAATGTGCATAGGATCATTAACATATGACGTCTACATACACACAAAGAGTACCTTGCCTGTGTGTGTGTGTGTGTGTGTGTGTGTGTGTGTGTTGTGTGAGGTCAAGATGTGACCCTGTGAAGACTCCCCAAACGCTGGTGCCAGGAGCGTCCATCTGAACAAAAGGCTCTTATACTTAAACAGATATACGTGTGTTTGCTATACCATATATCAGCAAGAGAAGATACGACCTCTCCTAGGAGGTGTGATCTACGCCAGAACACTCTGTAGAGGGAGTGAACGCACTCCCCCTTCATGCTACACAGAGCCGTTACAGACCTCCTAGGATGAGACATTCTTTCAATCTACAAATGATTATACACTTCTAAGCATATGTGGGTAAATATTTCTAAGCATAAATGACAATCAACAATACAAATCTAACATTTCCCCCCTTTTTGACCTTTATGCTTGAAAAGTTCCCAGTTACGAAAACCTCATGTCTGTCAGTTTCAATGCAAACATTTTTATACTCAGCATATGTCAAATCACCCTAAATTACTGAAAAAATACACAGTTTAACAAATGTATTAGCAGTTATCCCATTCCTCATTGATCTCATCCAATGGCAAACTGCATCCTACAAGCAAACAAAGAAATTGTTAATTTAATAGTGAAAATAAGAAGGTAACATTTTCAAAAACATCTCAGCTTGGTGATGCTTCTTCCGGGTGTACAAATCACATGTCTCTGCAGAGTGGTTTGAGTTCTGCAGGGCGTCATGAATGTCTCTTCCAGTTGTTTCCATCATTGTCCATAGGACCAGAGTCCAAATGTATGTAGAATAAACATTCAAACACCAGTTGGTTTTGTTGTTTGTCAACAAGGGTCTCAGCTATTTCCAAAGCTGCAGACCTCATAGGAAACTGCTGTCATCACCACCATAGCTTCTGGTTCCTGTGCTTTTCACAGAATCATGATGTCATCCTTAGACTCCCTCTGCGTTGTCGATGGAGCTTGGCACGATGGAGCTTGGCACGCTCCCCTCATCCTTCAGGTGCCCGTCTGTTGTCCACAATCTCCTCTGTTGGCCTCTGGAAACCCCCCGTGGCACAGCTCTCATTCCAACGCAGTTTCATGGTCCTTGCTGTGGCTCCAAAGTCTGATCTCATGATGGGCCCCAACCAGCTCGACCTTTGACCTCAACCACTGCCTGGGCTGTCAGCTATGCCTGGAATGGTTCTTGCTTTTCACTGGGCCTCTTAAGATTTCTCAGGAGATTACTGCTGCACCTGTATTTCCTTGCTAGGAGGGAAAACTTCTATTTGGAGAGCATGTCAACAATCATCAAACAACATTCTTTAGTTCAGTGAACTTCACTTATAGGCCATCAAAGCCTCATCTGAACATGGATGCACCACTTGCATAGGTTTAATACTTGTAAATAAACGGCTAATCACACAAATCACTGCAACAATAATAGTAAACATTGTTTAATGTTAATTCTGGACCCCACCTCTTGATGCATGGACACTCTCATGCGTCAACTCACCAAACCTGGATCCCTGTCTTAAAAACTGGCTCCACCAGGAGCCTGCATACACACCATCATGGCCTGGAAAACAAGATCTGGAAATAAAATCAAACTTCACACTTATAAACAATTGTATCATAAGAGTAACAAGCATTCAGCATCAGCAAGACAAGTGTCATGTGCAGGTTTTCTCAAATCATTAAATCACTATTATTACCATAATTTGCCTCAGACATGGATCATCCCATGTACTCAGTTAACATTAATGTAATCAGTGACTTCTCTTAAGCAAGGTCACTCCACTTATATATTACTATGAGCTCAATAGCCCATCTTCAACTATTCCATATATTCCATAAATAAATAAATAAATAAATAATAATAATAATAATAATAATAAATAATAATAATAATAAATAATAAATATATTCCATAAATTCCATATACCATAAACACTGCATCCCTTATTCGGTTTTCTCATGTCACTTGTCCGCTTCAGCTGAATCTTCTACATGCAGTCTCAGAAAAACAAACATTAGCAATACACATTGATCATCCTGGTGGGCAGGCGTCGGCCATCCACATTCCAGAGGTGCCATAAAAACACCATAAAGTCAACTCCATAACTGTGGAAAGAAGTGACACTAGTTTTCAACACAGGAAATTTCTCACATGTTATTCACATCATCAAAGTAACCTTCACATTTTCCCAAAAACACAGTGTAACAGCATCACCACTCATGACCTGTAAACACAGTTTTCTTCACACATAAACCCAGAAATCCTGTAGTAGGAAAAACATCAACCAGTTGTCCTGGTATAAATCATGTGATCAAACCACATGAAGAACTTTAATGCTATAGAAAAGAAAATGCAAATGTTAGCGCTGCGCAGATGTATACAATTTCTCACAGTAATGTCTGTGAGCAACACAAGTTAGTGAATGACACACACATAGTAAATTCACAGACAGAGAAAATGGCATTTAAAAGATTAAATCATCACGCAACCTCGGATGTTGCTGTCATCTCTCTGCTCCTGTAAAAGGAAACACACATAGATTCATCTGCACCTTTGTCAAGTGGGGGTTAACTTCGCACAGTCGTGTTACATCAGTAAAGTCTTGTAACTTTTGTCAGCTTTTACCAGTCAGTCAGGTTTTTTTTCTCTTTCATTCATTCATCCATGCATTCATTCTTTCTTTGCTGATAGTGGAACCCATCGTCGCATTTAGTTTCCACTCTCAGCAAAATGACGTCATTTCAAAAGAAAAAGAAGAACTTTTAGATCGGATTACATCGCTGAATCCTTTTTGGACAGGAACTTGTCCCAATAAGTGGCTTTCTCCAGAGCCCATTTTAATGTGGAGAAACCCACCCTGTAACGGTTTACGAGGTCTTATAGCACTTTCAATTCCTGACAGCAGATCTGCTTAAAGAAAAGAAATAGACAAACAAAATCAGTGCCTGTTCAAAAATGAAAAATGAAAAATAACAGAGATTATCAAACCAAACTTTCAGTGCACTGTGAAAGTATCAAAATAAAAAGGCCTTGTTAAGTCATGACACAAAATCATACCAGTAGCATGGTTCATCATACCATCATACTAATTGGCAGGCTCAACTTCACAACAAAAGAAGAATCATCAGCTCGATTCACTCCAAACCAACCATCAGCTGCACAACACACAACATAACCCTAATGTCATATTAGCTATGAGTTTAATCCCCAGGTCTGTGCTCTTCACTTATTTAGGCCACAGATCTATTTTATTCAATTTTCCTTTTTTTCCGTCATCATAAAACATGTGACATGCTGTCATGCACTTCACAAAAGACGTTTGTTCTGACGTATTCAGAGTTGTGTATCTAAATACAGGATTCACTCGCACATCAAAACAGGAAACTCAGTGTTTTAGAGTCTCCACTCAACACACAACAACTCCAACACATCTCATTCACTCGTGCTAGAATTCAATCACCTTTCATTAATCTAAGAACGATCAACTAATTTGCATATCAGCTATTAACCCACTAAGTTGACAGGACAACAGAAAAGCATGTTCAAAATAGTATCACAAAAGACAATTTCCCTCATACAGTAAATTACTTGTGCTGCATCAATCAAGCAGGAAGCTTCTCCCAATTTACTATATCAACAACTAAATTTATTGTCTGATCACTGGTTGGTCAAACCAGAATTTTTTTCCCACAAAAGTTAAATTGTTGTCCTGCAACCTAGAGAGTCAATTTTTTGCATTGGATAAATTCAGTATTTGATAACAAGTGTCTGCTAAATTGACACTATTTTAACACTGATGAAAGATAACAAGCTAATTTTCATTACATGTGTTTGTGTTATTAGGCAGGTTTAATGCATGTCTGTGGAGCTGCATATCCAGCAGAGCATGTTCTTAAAGCTGCCTTTCCTACACACTTCTCTGCTATTATTTGATCATTTCTTAACTAATGTGCTATGAGTCCACTGGTTTTTGCATCACACGAGGTGACTTGGACAAGATGATAAACAGACTCACATGCTTAAGATGTTGTCTAATCTTCATGAGCTCTCTTGTGTTTGGAAGTGTTAGTAGGGTTAATGCATGTTCTGCTTGTGTGTGATTTTGTATATGTTTCTATTTTTGCAGTGTTTCAGACTCCTTCACAATTTTCCAACTTAAGCAGTCAGTTTTCTTTTCCCCAGGTTTGCTAACCCAAATTTTGATTTCCCACATTAAATAACAAAATTTGTGTTCTCACCACTCTCACTCTATTGTTGTCCTCTCACTCTGTTGTCCTCTCCCACTTCAACAGTCCAATAGCCGGCAGTTCTCCTTCAGCTTTGTCCTGTGTTCCACTGTCTCTTCTTGCCATTTTACTCCACAAGGTGGCAAATGTCAAACTCCAACTGTTCAGTTCTCCTCAAACGTTTTCTTCACATGCACAGTGAAGTTTCAGCTTGTTGTAAACACAGTGCCATTCATCCGATCAGTCAGGATGATGGGTTTGCTCTTCTTCTCTGATGCTGTTTGTCCACATTGCTGCTGCTTTGCTGGGACTCTTTGCTTAGGACTTGCTGCTGTCTCTTTATCATGTTATTGCTTTGGAGCTGCATTCCTTGTCTTCAGGGAGGGGTGAGAGCTTGCTTGCTTGTGAGGTTGAGAGACACATGGCGCTGTAAATAAGTCAGCCAGAAACTTGGCCTGCATGTTTCCAATGATGTTAAACTATAACTTTCTTCCGACTGCTGCATGTGGAAAATTGATTCAGGTCTGCTTTTCACCTGAAAGTGACAAACTAAGACATGTTCATTATTATCATCACTGCTTAATCAACACACATCAC
>NW_024584076.1:0-25383 GCF_018398535.1 Haplochromis burtoni
GTGATCTTGTCCTCCACTTCAATCACTTAAAAAATAAAAAAAAAAAAAAAAAAAACTAAAAAAAAAAAAAAAAAAAAAAAAAAAAGAATCACCTCAGATCCAATTCCTGCGTCTTTTGAACAGTTCGAATAACATAAAAAGCCGATGCCGTGTCATTTCAGAGAATTGGGGCCTCATTTGTCATGTGATTTATATTTGTAAAAAAAAATAAAAACTAAAGTCCCCTTTTGCGGTCTATCCTTCAGGCTCAGGTCCTCTATCAGAGGCCTGGGAGCTTGAGGGTCCTGTGCAGTATCTTAGCTGGGGTCTTGGCTGGTGTGATAGACCCCAGCCTCTATGAATCTTGTGCTCAGAGCTTGCTCCTGTGCTGCCATGATTAGTGCCTCTGTGCTTCTTTCAGTCCAGCTTTGTCTAGCCACTGGTAGGATTTCTGGATGTCAGCCACCTCCTCTTTCTGCCAGTGATGTATACAGTCCAGGGGTCTGTCCTTTCATGGTAGTTCCTCCTCTTCCTCCTCTTTCTTGGGTTTCTGCTTAGGGTATTCACTGAGCACGCGGCTGGTGGGATGTTCAGGCCTATGCAGAACAGCGCTGGGGACAGAGCATCGCCTTGGCTTGATGGTGACTTGTGCTATGGGCTTGAAGTTGGCCTCTAGTTTTGTATGCCACAGTCCCATTAAGTTCCTGATGAAGGCTCTTAGGGTCCTGTTGATCTTGTACAGTTCTAGGCATTCCAGGCATTTCATAATCCTTCTTGTAACCCAGACCTTCCCAAAGTGTGGGGCCCGCCCCCTAGGGAGGGGCACAGAGCCATTGCAGGGGGCGCAGTATGAAAAGGGGAACATTTTTCTTGTAAAAACAAAGGGGGTCCAGCAAAAAAAGTTTTGGGAGTCACTGTTGTAACCAATCCAGGCAATGCACAGATTGGTCCGTCTAGCCTTGCAGTCTCAGGTGACTGTTCTACTGGTGTTTCGCTCCTCTGATATTCTTGCCAATTCCTTTCTGTGCCACGCTCATGTGCTCATGTGTGTGTGTATAAATATAGTTATATTATCTTAGGTATAGTGGTTGTATAGTAGTGTTGGACAGAGTAAGACGGCCACAGTGATAGACATAGCAATACCGAATGACAGCAACATCAGGAAGAATGTACACAAGAAGCTGGAGAAGTACCAAGCGCTCAGAGAAAAGCTCCAGAAAATGTGGAGGGTGAAGAGCCACATAGCACAACATAGAAGAGCCACCTTGGCGGGACAAGGCTCAGCTGTTCATCTGCACCTAAAGGACAAAGGTCACTCTTTCAAGGATGCCAATGTTCACATTTTGGAAAGAGAAGACAAATGGTTTAAAAGAAGAGTGAAAGAAGCCATCTATGTCCTCTGGGAACGGCCATCTTTGAACAAGGTTAGTGGCTTACAACACCAATTCTCTGCCATCTATAATCCAGTTTTGAGATCCCTCCCCAGACACCTTAACACCCACCTACATCCTGGGCCATTTGACCTCAGTAAATCACATGATAGGGTGTGGCTAGCTTTCATGGTGGGTTCACCTGAAACCTTGGTTGATTGTGACCCACACCCATTTTCACACCTTTGCTCATGTGATTAGGTAGAGGACAAATAAGGGGTCCATGTTCCTCTTGGGGAATCTGGGACTCTCCACCATTTGACCTTCTTGAATGAGAGGTGAAAGGTCTTAAAGCAACTTAAAGAAGTCCAGACACTTTTCTTTCCAAGCTACTTAGACTAAGATGACCTGGATCACTGAGACCTTTCACAGACATACAATATATGAAACAAAGGTGAGATTTTGTGTTTGACTTAAATCAGTGGTTCCCAAACTTTTTTTGCTAGGCCCCCCTTTGTTTTACAAGAAAAATGTTCGCACCCCCCCCCCCTTTCTCGCGCGTGCACACACACGCACAACCACATCCTTCAACCACAAACACCCATATTTTGCTCCATTGCGGTTTATTTCACACCTCAAACATTTAGTAAACAATTAAGCAAATACAAGTAATCTGCAATAAATTACAGGTAGTAAGAAAGTAAACTACTAACTCTATTACGCTACGTCCACACCTACACGGGTATTTTTGAAAACGCAGCTGTTTCGTCCACACGTAAACGGCGTTTCGAATCACCGAAAACGCAGATTTTTTAAGACTCCTTTTTTTCTGTTTACGTGTGGACGAGGAATACAGAGTTCGTCACGCAAAGTCAAAGGAATGTGCCTTTTTCACGTCACGCTGTGCGCCACGTTATTGTTTACATGAGATGAATTGCAGAATGGCAGGTAGAGACAAAATGCTGTTAATCTTACTGTCTTCAAGTTTTACACACTAACATATACACACGCAGTTACTGTCCCTCCATTTAGAAAGGCAGAGGCGTCACGGTGTGATTATTTTACTGTATGTGTGTAATAATATTCAACATTGCTATCAATGCATTTTTCAAAAAATGCCTCTTTGTGCAAAATGGGCTTAAAAACATAAACAACTGTAGGATACTGTTTGTCCGTGATTTGGAGAGCCCAGTGCGTGCTCCCAACGCAGGGAAAACCAATTCTGCAGGGGAGACCTACCTTGGCACTTGTGCAGGTGAAGCCAAAGGGAAGATATGCTTCGCCATATTTTCTAGTCTTTGGCTTAGAATGAAGTTGGTTTGAAAACATATTCAGCGATGCTTCATCTCCTGCTTTGCATTTCTGTGGGCGCCCTGTGCTAGCAGTGTTCAAGCGTTTTGTTTGTTCTTCCCCCCCTTTTCATACCGTGCCCCCCCTGGAATGGCTCTGCACCCCCCCGGGGGGCGGGCCCCACACTTTGGGAAGGTCTGACTTAAATGTACTGTGTCAAAAGAAGAACAGAAACTATCATGTCATATTTTTACAAAAAGAAAAACAGCAGCTTTATCACTTTATTTGCTGAAGTGAAGAGATGAATGCTCTACAGTGGCTTTTGTTGTCCATGTGCATTTGCTCCAAAGGTATGTGTGTTCTCTATAATGTATAAATTCTTAAAATATACCGAGTTAAACAGTATGTGTTTTGTTTTGTTTTTTTTATCTTATTTAGCTGAAGAAAAAAATTTCATTATTAAGATTTTGTCCTGTGCATTGTCTTCCTCTCATTGGTTACCCTGTTTTTGTTTTTTTCTTCATCACGTTTTGCTCTCAAATTTATTGCAGTGACTCAACCTGAAGCTTCATCTTGGACTGCTGCTGTGTCATCCTCAGTGAAAGGTCTCCTTGGATCATGTGTGGTGATCCCCTGCTCTTATAACTACCCAGATCCAAAAACCAATACCACAAGCTTTACAGGGATTTGGTACAATGACAATGATCAAGTCGTCTATCATTCTGATGCATCTCAAACTCCGGGTCAGTTTCGGAATAGGACAAAGCTGCTGGGAGACCTCAGCAAGAAGAACTGTTCTCTGATGATTGATGATCTTCAACAAAGTGATGTGGGGCCTTTATATTTCCGGATTGAAATTAAAGGCTATGACCAGTACTCCTACAAAAATAACAAAGTCTCTATTTCAGTCAGTATGTAAAATAATTTATTTTAAAAATTATTGTAAGCATGTTGTGAATATTAGCATAACTATATTTGTGAAAAGATAACATCAGTAATATCCAACGGATGTTTTAACTGTTTTGTTTGCAATAAAATAGGAAATATCTCTCCATTAAATAATCCCTATGCCCAGTCACTGTTTTTAATCTATTTTACTTTTTACAGTTAAATACTTATCAAATCAATTAACTTGATCAAAATTGATAGCTGCATAAAACACAACATCAGCAGCTATACTGTTTAAGTGCATTTGTATTTCCAATACAGTACACTTACCATCACAACTGCATTCGGTTTATGACTATAATCTTTTTTGTTAACACAGGTCAACCTGATTTATCTGTGCAAGAGGAAGTAAAGGAGGGTGAGAATGTGTCTGCATCCTGCTCCGTGTTTCACTCCTGCCCCACATATCCACCTTCTTTCATCTGGAGTCACTTTGGAGAACAGCAAAATCAAACACAGCAGCTTCATGAAGGCCAGTGGAATTCAACATCTACTCTGACCTTTCGCCCAAACCGCTCTGATCACAACAAGCCTTTAAAATGCAGAGTAACATACCATCGAGGGCTGCACCTGGAAACATCTAAGATACTTCAAGTAAAATGTAAGTATACTGTATCAGTTTATACTAATAGCAGATAATTCTACCAGTGCAGATAATCAAATTCGGGTGAAACGGGTGAAAACGGGTGAAAACCCGTTTTTATCAGTTATGTGAAATTGCCAGAGCAAAGCCTTATCTTCCTCCAAAGGACCTAGAAAAACTTTTTCATGCCTTCATCACCTCTGGACTGGACTACTACAATTCTCTCTATTTGGGTCTTCAACACTCATTTCTCCATTGCTTGCAGTTAGACCAAAATGCTGCTGCACGTCTTTTAGTGTTAGAATGTATGAACATATCACTCCAGTTTTAGCAAATTTACACTGGCTCCCTGTCTAATATCATGTTGATTTTAAGATTCTTTCACTTACTTTTAAAGTTAAATGATATGGCGCCCAGTTATTTAAGCAAACTCCTCAACATGTATAACCCCAAAAGAGCACTGAGATCGTCTAGCCAGATGCTCTTACTACAGCCAAGGTCTCAATTGAAGCATAGAGGAGATCGGGCCTTCGCAGTTGCAGTGCCTAGACTCTGGAATAATCTGCCAGATGATATTCGTACTTCAGAGTCTATTCAGTCTTTTTAAATTGTATCTTAAAACTCACTTTTTTAGCGTTGGCTTTTAATTCAAGTTTAGTTTGAGTAGCATCACGCTTGTTTTATGTTTGTTAATGCATTGTTTTTCTATTGTTTTCTCTTGTTCTTAATTAATTGTAAAACACTTTGGTCAACTGTGTTGCTTTTAAATGTGATATAGGAATACATTTTGATTTGATTTAGATTTTAAAGCTTTAATTTAAAGGTTGAGTATAAGTCAGATGTAAATGAGGGAGAATCTGTACACCTGAAGTTCTCCAGTGATGCTAACAGGATATGATAAATCCCCACTAATTATATTTCTTGTCCTTAAAGCTGCCCCTGACATCAAGACTTCCTCAAAGTGCTCCTCTGAGAACGGCATCATAAAGTGTGACTGTATCGTAGAGTCCGAGCCTCCCAGCATGGTCTATTTTATTTTGGGTGACAGAGTCATGCAAAGCAGCAAAGCAGAGAAAAATGGCTCTGTTACTATTGAGACTCTGCAGACAGACTTTGGGTCTTTCAGGCGTGTGCAGTGCCTGGCAAACAACATGCTGGGATATGACAACATCTTGCTCTCTTTACCTGTTAATGGTAAGAAAGACTTAGGATGCACTGATCTCTCTGTTTTTACATGACAAAAACACTCATTATGGTTTCTATCTGGACAGACAACATGCAGAATATTCTTATCTCATCTGGAGCAGGTGTGATTTTTCTGATTATTCTGATAGGAAGTGGGTTGGGAGTTGTTAAAAAATGGTAAGTTGTCATGAACATAATCATTGAAAATAAGCATTTGTTATTATTGCATCATTCGTGAAATAATAGTCATAATTACAACCAAATGAACACCAGAATGTATGTGTGTGTGTGCATATCTATCTATCGATCGATCTATCGATCGATAGATCGATCGATAGATCGATAGATATTTTAAATAAATGTATGTCTTTTTGGTTAGAGGCTGTGAAAAGTGTCAGTTTCCTTTCTCATTTAATTAAAAACATTTTACTGCCAGCAGGGGGAGATCAAGAGACACAACAACCACTAACCTGAGCAACATGATGTCAGACAGACCTGTGGAGCTCCCTCATAGTGCCCCACAAAAAAGGTTTTAATTCTTCACTTCTGTTTGCAAACAAACAAAT
This sequence comes from Haplochromis burtoni, assembly GCF_018398535.1. Taxonomy (NCBI): domain Eukaryota; kingdom Metazoa; phylum Chordata; class Actinopteri; order Cichliformes; family Cichlidae; genus Haplochromis; species Haplochromis burtoni. The sequence continues at coordinate 5,922 of NW_024584076.1, forward strand.
ATTACTGATGATTAAATATGATTTAAGAAGATATGCAATTAGATTTAATCTTTACCTCTTGCATTCTTTCTCCAGAAAAAACTGCTGTAAGGATATCCCTTGCCCTGACATGTACAACAACCCTCCTGTCTATGGCAATGTAGGGATAAGTAATGTTTCCTTCATTAGTTCATTCATTTTGTGCATGCATGAAAAGGGGAGTGAATTTATCTTGTTTCTCTGTGCAGACTGACTGCGATGAGTCAATATACAACAATGTGTAGCGTGTGGAAAACCAGCTGCAGTCCATGTTTGTGTCTTCTGATATGAATCAAGAAAAACATCCTTGTGCAACTTTATCACATATTTCTATCATATATTTTTCACACTTTCTTTGGAAAATAGAGTAAGTAAATAGTATTTGTTAAAGTGCTCTTGTTAATCTCATCTAGAACATTTCCTTTGGCTTATCAAATTATATTGCTTAAAAAATGACCAATAATGTATTGTAAAAATCTTTAAGTTGCTAGGTCGCAAAGGTTGCAGATTTTAAAAAATTCAATCGCAAAATTATTATTATAAAGTATATAATATATGACATATTTTTCACAAATGTGTAATTCACATTTGTACATTCTTACTGTAGGTTTGTAAAAATCTACACTAAGAATGTACTCATGTTCAAAATTATCGCAACATATTGTCTGATTAAATTATGTGCAAACTTGTCAAATTACTAAAAATGTTTTGAAACTATGTTGTTCATTATTTATACTCAATATCATTTTTCTTTATTATTACCTTTGTTAAGAGCTGTTATGGGTTATCAAATACAACATCAGTCAAGTTATATGATATTGGTCTATCAGCACAGGTCTAGTTGAAGGATGTTTGACCTTCATGGGGTGTGGGTATTTGTGGAGAATAACTATAGATTAGTCTTGAGCATTTATGCAAAATGAAATAAAGAACAAAAAAAGTGTGTTATTCAACCATATTTAATGTCTTACACAATCGTTTACACAGTCATGTTTTAAAATTAAAAAATTAAAAAAACTACCATCAGAATTATTCATGTATGTTTTTGCTTCATGAAGCCATGTTACACATTCTATGCTAATTTCCTTCTGTTTCCTAGGACCACTGCAATATACTCACGGCCTGTTTTATATTTTGATACATGACCAAAGTTCTTGCAATTCAATTGCAACACAAGTAAGACTAATTGGTAATTAGGTCTGGATTTTGCAGGCCAGCATGCCAAGGTGAACAAATGTAGTAAATGCTGCTTTGAAAAAATGATTTTGAATATTTGATCGAGATTAGTGGAATTGCTCAGAGTTTTATTAGTTTGATCTTTCTGTTGTTAGAAATGTGTGGAAAAGGTTTAATTCAAAGACTTACAACAATCATCTGTGCCAGAGACAGCTTGCTTTCAACTCAAGTTAACACAGACCTTTATATCAAAGATATTTAAACAGACTGTGACTCAGTAGTCAATGAAAATATTAATACTGGTCAGAAGATGGGGCTGTTAACCAAAATTTAAATATAGCAGTTCCTGAAAAGGTTCAGCAAAAAATCTGAATTTGAAATATTGAAAAACATGAACATGCAACAATAGATAAAATGGAATATGGTTTATTCTTCATTAAACATTACAAAGCACAAAATAAAACCAAGAAAAACATGCTCAAAAGTCACAGAGTAAAGCATGTGTGTAAAAAAAAAGAAAGAAAGAAAAAGTGATTAATATTTGAAGTCATATGAAGGTGATGTAAACTAACGGACACCATCAGTCCAGAAAACAACAAACTGAAAACATCAGAAATTAACCACCACCACAACTTTCAGGAATTCAGGAAGCTGGAAATCAGAGTTAAGGGGAAGAAGAACACAATGAAGAATAGTACAAAAGGTTAAGTAAAAAAATAACATAATTCCTTTTTTGTTTACATTTTTTTCTGATATTTTCATATTCTAGATATTCTAGATACATATTTAAGCATTTTTTATTCATCTTTAGGCATAAAAAGAACATTTTAGAACTTCATTTTTTAAACATGTACTTTTTAAAGAGTTTTTTACATGTTCACTTAGGTGGACAATTTATAGTGTATAGAGTGAGACATCAATGTCCAGTGTAGTGGTTTATGTGCAAGTATACCATCGACACTGACACAAATACAAGAAAATAGCCCTTGAATAGCTGTCTACTGTAGTGACCACTATGCGTGAAATGGTTAAACATACCTGATTATATTCTGATCAGTATTAAGCAATTAAGCATAATTGACTATCAGAAAAAAAAATACCTAATACCATTTCTCTTATTCACAATCCCGTATAATGATGGGTTGTGTCACGGTACTGGGTGACCCAGTTTCGTTGTATTTTGTTATTCATTTGTGTTCTAGTTTCAGTTTAGCTTATCTAGTTAATTTCTGCCATTTTAGTCCTTTGTTTTTTAGATCCTTTTGTGTCATCTGCCCCTGTAGTAAGTCTCCCTGGTTTGTGTGTCTACCTATCATGGTTCTTGTCTGTGTGGTTCTTGTTGTCCTGTTTCCTGTTTATTCTGAAAGTCTTGTTTCCATGTTCTATGTGCGTATTTCCACTGTGGTGCCATTATGGTCAATTGTGTCCGCTGTTTCTCCATGTGTGTTCACTTCCCTCTGTTACACTCAGGGGCAATTCTAGGATCAGAGCTTTGGGGGTGCTGAGCACCCAGAGAGCTGCCCATCCTGGCAAGGTCAACTTTAGTCATCACGATGAGACTTCTTCCCCGTCTCTGTCAGTCCCTGCATCCTTAAATGTCTCCAGTTGTCCCGAGTTCCCTCTGACTGTCTCCTTGGTGCATTTAAACCCCTGTTCCTCCCTGTCCTCATCGTCTGTTGTCTTCATCTCCATTATCACTCATCATAATTGTACCCTCTCTGTGCAAGTCTGCAAATTTCTTTATTAAATCATGAGATTCTTAAATTCATCAAGTCTCTCTGTGCCTGGGTCCTACACTCCAAAAATAGAAGAGTCCTTGAAATGTACAAAATATTATTACAAAATTAGAAAAATTGAGACACCTTGGCCTCTGGTACAATGTATACAATGTATGAAAAGATCTTTATTTGCCTATTTGCACTACTCTGCCTGGTTTGCACTCAATGTCATTTACCCTTGTATTGTATATTGTATAGCTTTCTTGTTATATGTAAAATTGTATTATATTATTTAATTTTTACTTTAAAATATTTTACTTGCATTTTTAATCACTCTTATATTTAAATGTTCATTTTCTATTTTATCTAGGGATTGAGAGTAACGAAGTTTCTATTCTCTGTATGTCCTGTACATGTGGCAGAATTGACAATAAAGTTGACTTTGACTTTGACTTTGACTTTACTGCAGATACTACTATGGCTCTGCAGATTTTTTCTTTTCTTTTATCCTATGTCGCCTCACCTTGAGGTTGGTAAATCTGTCTATCACATTTTGGTGGTCAAGTTTCTCAAGCATTTCTCAACTGACATCACAGCCAGGTGCTGGAGTCTGCTTTGACCCATGGTCCTTCTCAGCCAGGTATGGAGCTGACTCAAGACACTAAAAGACCTTTCACAGCTACAGGTGCTAGCTGTGTTTGTTAGGGCAACCTGAATAACAGTTTTCAGTGTGGGGACGATCTGATTATCCAGAAGATTGTACAATGTAAACATATCTGGAATGGCACCAGCCTCATTCTTGAGCTTCAAAAAGGTTTTGACAACCGTGACTTCCTCTGACTAAAGCTCAATATGGTAATGCAGTGCCAGGGCTGACAACCCAGTTTGTTTTGCAGATTCTGTACAGCAGCTTTAATATAGGGAGAAAACAACTTCCAGATTGTACGAGTAAAATTAGTTTAACAGTTTCTGTTTTGCCTGTGTCCTGAATTCGAAAATGTTGAGCAACAGAACAAACCAACAGAGGCTCAGGAGAGTGCAATCAGACAAGGAGTTTATTAAACACACGCAGGAGGAGAAGTATACAGCACCACACCAGCAAAACGTCTCCTGCTAAGAATACACGTGGAAGTGTTTTATAACATCAGGGTTCACGCCCCTTCTCGCGTCGATTACAGATCAGATACATCGATTTGCAGTAAATGGTACATCTTAAATGGCTAAAAACAGACACAAAAGTTCCCTTTTCTATAACACCTTCCATACACGGCAATAAATTTCAAGCCTACATGGTCCCTGAGGGCTTGTCCTCTTCTTGACGGGTCTTCTGTCATCTGTTACCAAGTAGACTAAAATGCAGTCAGAAGCTAAATGAGTTTCAGGCCTTTGGTCTGGCAGGTTTTTGGATTATATGTGTTTGTAAGCGTGTATGTGTCTATCCTTCTATGCTCCAAGTCACCCACAATATATCGACTGAGACATCGCGCTCATCGAAGCTTGAAACCTTCAATAGACTGAGACTGATCATCAACTCTGAATAAAGCACAGACATGCAATGTGTGTATAAACTGACTAGGGCTGCACCTGTAAGAAAAAGGTTAATAGCAGTAAGTTTCATAAACATCTTTAAGTCTTGTGTCTCTTACTGTTGTCAGGTCGTCTGCTTATGTTCCCCCCCTTGTAGTCACAGTCATAGTTATAGTCATAGTCACAGTTAAAATCATAGTCAAACTCATAGTCTAGTCTTAGTTGTCGGTTTTGGTTTTGTTATTCATGTATCAGCCTAAATAAAGGCTTGCTTTTGTTTTTCAACCTCAGGAACCATCAAGTTGTTCTCTAAAAGTGAACACGAACTTTTTTTTTAAGTGCTTTAAAAGTGCGAAAACCCGCAGCTACAAACATCTGACTGACACTACTACCTTCTAGATATCCTATAGAAGATTCTCATTGCATCACTACATGCAACATGCAGCTTCTGCATGCAACAGTGATTGTAAGAGGACCACAAGGGGGCAGTACATAGCAGTGTGCAATACGTTTCAAAGCAGGGGCGGGTGTCCTGCAGGTTTTAGATGTGATCTGATCCAACACAGCTGATTTAAATGGCTAAATTACCTCCTCAACATGTCTTGAAGTTCTCCAGAGACCTGGTTATGTACTCATCATTTGATGCAATGGTATTTGCCTGCACATAGAGCTTACAGTGCTGTCTGTATCATCATCATCATTCATTTCATCAGTAATAAAGCATGGATCGTATCTTTTTAATCAGACTTACACTTTATTTATAAATTTGATTAAAAATAAATATGATTTACTATTAGCTAAAACATACAGATAAACTTTTGATAAATATTTGCAGCTCTGGAGGCCAGTATCCCTGAATTGGAGAGTTTGCTTCAAACCCTTGAAAAACCCCTATCTAGCCAGGCCCCTGTAGCTGATTGTAACGCTTGCTGACCCCTGGCAAGCTGTCCCAAGAAAACTGTCCCAAGCACAGGACCGCTGGGTGATGGTGATGAGGAAGCATAGTCTTAAACAGAAGCTCCAGAGGTAGCACCAACATGTTCATGTGTCTTCTCCACTCGGCGACACACCATCCAAGGATTAAATTCCAGTAATTGGCGATTCTGTTCTGAGATGTGAAGCTAGAAACACCAGCAACCATAGCCAATTGTCTTCCAGAGGCCAGAGCTTTCAATGCGCATATTAGAGTCAAACCACAAACTATATCACTCTTTCACAACAAATAATAACGCGCACAAGTTGTTTCAGTGATAACGAACTATATTAATTATAGATAATGCTGTTTATCAACAGTGAAGGCATGGATGTCAACAGATTAACACAGGTGAAACTGCCCCTGACTAGATCTTGCAGAGTGAAAAAACACAAAACAACCACTCGAGGGCCAACTGCCGAACAAAAAACACCTAATTCCATCATATTACAATAGCTATATCAAGCTATATAGTTTATGTCTTCCATATTTCCAACCATATCCATAATCACATACTGTGTATGCTACCATTGTATGTAGTGTATTATCTTACTTTTTTCATTGATTGTACTTATTTGTATTTTTGTATTTCCTTCTGATATCTGTACCTGAGCTGAGGTGACGCAAAAATTTCCCCGTTGTGGGATCAATAAAAATAAAGTCTTATCTTATCTTATCTTATTGAGGGAAATTTAAAACTGCTGGCTAAGGGTAAATGTAAATTCACTAAAATCCTAATTCCAAGCAGTAATGACACCTGGTTACATTAATCAGAGGACACTAAAATCAATATTGAAAGGATGACTTTGCCAAAACAATGTCGGACTCTGTAGTTTTCTCTGGTCCCCTCCCCAATTGGACCACGAATGACAAGTTTAGCTGCATGTTCTCCTTAAATTCCTGTCTGCCTGAGTGGTGTCCCACAAATGATGTGGGCTTGATAGATAATTGGGAAACTTTCTGGAGGAAACCTCCCTTATTAGGAGGGACCGCATCCATCCCATTTTGGATGGAGCAGATCTCATGTTTAGAAATCTGGCCAAATTAATCAAAACCTCCCAAACGTGACTATCCTACGGTGGCCCTGAGAGGCCAAACGGACTGCAACTTCAGAAAGCACTTGCAAAAAGAAAAATGCTGCAAAAAGAAAAATGCTGCAAAAAGAAAAATGCTGCAAAAAGAAAAATGCTGCAAAAAGAAAAACGCTGCAAAAGCACACAAAGCACAACGGAAATAGGAAAAAAGACAACGGAAATAGGAAAAAAGACAACGGAAATAGGAAAAAAGACAACGGAAATGTTTCTGGGGAGACAATAACCGGACGGACCAGTTGCACGAACCAAAACATGCTAACAAGTGCACTGGGACTGGGAGACACTTCAAAGAAGTGGAGCGGCCAAAGAGTAAACTTTCAAAAGTAAGTTCTGAATATTATGTCACTTATTTATGTGCAAATGTTAGCCGTTAGATAGTCGACCTTAATCTTACAGAGAATGTGATGATTTTGTGGATAATTAAAGTCAGTCATATATCCACAAACACAACAGGCTGAAAGTCAGTGATGCTGCTCGGTTTGCAGTCCTGAATATCACGGCACAAGCAGGATTCACTGCACTGTTAATGTTAGCTATGTTATATTGCTGCCTCTGTTCGGTGGTGTCGAGCCAAACGGACTTTAACGTGTGTTTGAACGAGCTGACGGTTCACTCGTTAAGCTGAAAGAAAGATGCTTTAATCACAGCAGTCACACATGTGTCCACTGCACCATCTGGGAACTCTTCTTGTTTAGCACTCGTAATAACACAAACACTAAATCCTCCTTCTCTTGTGCTGTTTTGTAGCAGTGTTACACCTGAGACTGTCACCTGTCTGTCTGTCCTGCACTCTCTCTCTGTTTCTTTCTCTCTGATTGTGGAATAAAAGTATGAACATGTGTTTATAAGTTACACTTGTGTTTGAATCCTGCAGCTTATCACACATTTGATTTCCATGTGTGACGACTGCAAGTGTCCAGAGTGAGGACAGACTGAGGGACCCACTGCTGCACATCATCTGTGAGGCTTTGCACCCCTGATGATCCACCGAACTCAACAGTGTGTGAGGAAGAGGAGGAGGAAGAGCCAGCAGCAGCTGACAGATGGAGAGAATAGACAGACTGTTCCCTGTTTGTGAAGGACTGCTAGGAAAGTTTAACATAACTGTCTGTCCTGAATCAGTCTTATTAGGTAATGTTCAAATAATTTTATCATTCCAGTGTTTTCAGTGTGGGAGAAAGTACTCAGGGCCTTCAAGTTACACACTATGAAAGGCAGCAACAAGTTTAATTTCAGAAACCTAAAGTATGTATCAGCAGCAGAATGGAGCTAAAAATAAATGTTTGTTCCAGTTCTATGAAGCTTTGAGTATTTTGGATTAGTAGCACTGCTGTGTTTGTTGCATCATATTGCTGTAATTGTTTATATGCTTTATATATTCTGAGTAAGTTGATCTATAGTGTTACATCATATTCTATAAGGATGTTATGTGTTTGTAGACTTTCTGCCCAGTTTGACCCATTTAACAGAAGTCAGCCTGTTTAAGGCTCTGATATCTATTCTGTATGACTTAAAGCAGTTATGACATGGTCTGATTTTCTCACCCAATAAAGGAATATTTCATATATCAGTCTACTCTTCATTTTATCAGAAACAGTTTTCACAGCTCGTACATTTTCTTTTTACACATATATGTAAGCATTGAGCCAAATTTAGTAATGCCAACATATTAAAAGAACAATATTTGTCTCTTATATATAATACATCTATATATACACTGTCACAGATACTTGTGTTTAAGTGAAGATTTAAGGTGATAGGAAATATAAATAAATGCAACTTGAATCTTTACTGAAGCTCAGTGTTTGGCACAGAGTTCATGTTCACTGCTGTAATAACTAATAATGATTAATATAATATTGGCCATATTATATTTACATTACCAAAGTGAGATGACTTTAGTCTCATGAACAAGATTAGCTAATTGTTATTTACTAGCTAATCTTAAATGACTGTTCAGTACAAAAATGAAGCCCAACAATCATGTTTTACAGTCCGTGGTCTCAGCCTCAGATACTTATCAAATCACACAAAGCTCATGTAGAAACAAATGTACAAAATATGTTCTCCTTCATTTCTGTCAAACAAAGCTGTATGAAACGTTTCCAGCTGTTAGTATCATGGTTGCTAGGCAACCTGGGCAGCGCGACGGAGGCTAGACCGTCCCATTTCACAAGCCTACAAGCCTCGCACTTCCGGCCTCAGCAGTCTTTGAGTGCGGCCCTTGAGGACCGTTAAGGCTGCGTACTTTAAGGCTGCAGACCCTGAATTGGGAAACAGTCCCTGAATTGGGATACAGCCATACATACATGTTTTGGTTCGTGCAACTGGTCCGTTCGGTTATTGTCTCCCCAGAAACATTTCCGTTGTCTTTTTTCCTATTTCCGTTGTGCTTTGTGTGCTTTTGCAGCATTTTTCTTTTTGCAGCATTTTTCTTTTTGCAGCATTTTTCTTTTTGCAGCATTTTTCTTTTTGCAGCGTTTTTCTTTTTGCAGCATTTTTCTTTTTGCAAGTGCTTTCTGAAGTTGCAGTCCGTTTGGCCTCTCAGGGCCACCGTACTATCCAGAGTTGGGACGAGGAAGCAGAGTTGCAGTCTTACATGCCTCTCTGCAGCTTCTCTCATCCTGTTATCCCCAGAACCCCATCCCCTTAGAGACTGTTCAGCTCCCAAATAGACAAGAAACAAACTAAAACCCTGCAAAAAATGACTGAAACATAAGAAATCACAATGAAAGAGCAATACAGTACATGTGGTCAGGTCTGTCATGCCCCAATCCTGGTTTTGGCACCACTGTAAACAAATGCACGACAGTCCCGACCACATGTTTGCACTTTTCAGTACACTTTTTTATTGCGGCTGTTGACTTACACACGCGGCTGCGGTTTTTCAGCAGATGCAGTGGGTGCCCATATTATTAATGTGACTGCTGCGAATTTCTTTGTTCGGCTTTAAAAGTGATTCAATGCTAAACATGACTTCCACATGACTTTTCTGCCAGGTAACTTGCGCCCCACCTGTCAGACTTCTGCCCCACACAGGGGGGCGCATGATAGGTTTGTAGCTTGAACCTATCCGCTGGAACGTTGAAGACAATATAATTACACAGCAAAGCAAGACACAGTAGGCAAAGTTCTTCATGTTACTCATGCATGAGGGAGTACCTGCCTGGAGCCAAGTGTCGTTCCACCACTTGACCTCCGTCAGACTCTCAGCCAGGTCCCCCATAGCACTCCTTTTATTGTGGTTACATGAATATGCATAGGGTCATTGACATATAACATCTTACATAGGTATCATGTGAACAAAGAATAGGGCTTCGGAGTTGACGTCACGCCGCAATGCATTGTGGGAGCGCAGCTCCATTTTCGGGGTCTACGATCCAAACAAATACACTGTATTGGAACGGCGACTACGACAAGAAACACGCTTAAAAGCAGCTCGAAAGAAAACGGACGGTATAGAGATCGATTGCGTCCAGAGGCGAAGCAGCGGTATTTGAAAAAAATTGAGTGCATCGCAAATCTGGACCCATACGACATACGGCAGTGGAGTAAAGACCCAGACGACTTACCGCCACTGTCCTACCCCGATATCTTCACCTATCTTGTTTGTGGAGTAAGTGCTTACACTGCGAACCAGTTTCGTAATTACAAGTCACTGGAGGCGCATATCCAATTTACAAATGGCTGGGTGCAAGATTTGGCTATTTTCAAGCCGCCAAATCTGAGTACGTCGTCATTCATACTAAGGTACGTCAGCTGGAGTGCATCGAGTGACATAGCCATTTTCCACCCCCCACCATAATTAATGTTAAATCTTTATCATTGAACTGTTAAAATATCGTTATCATATTATGTGCCCATAATTGTATAGTAGATGCAAATTAACACATTGATAATCGGGCAAATTATAAACGCCAATCAGTGTCATAGGCAGGCTTCCCTACATTTGTGCGAAACAATTAGCGAATCGTTACATAGCACATATGTCTGCAAAGTCACTCCATTCGATGTTTGATCGCAATTTCTATAACTTCCGAGACCATCAACGGTAATATTATTCAGCTATAAAGTGTGATAAGAACATATTTAGAACTTACCGGAATGAAAATGTCGTGAGCACACCAGCTGATATCTGGAGACGTAACAGAACTTGATATCAGCTCGTCTCACGGCTGCTATCCAGGCTAGACGCCTTCGTTTGGTAATATCCGATACATGAGCTCCTTCATGTTGCTTCCAGGTTGGGAAAGCATAAAAAGACAATCCAACCTTATTCCCGTGCCGGTCGTAAGATCGAACATTGCAGCCGAGCACACAGCAAGTACGAACCATGGCTATGCTATCGCTCCTAGCTTAGACCCCCAAAATGGTGAATCGGGCCAAAATCCTTTCCACGCCCACCCCCGTGACATCACGCTCCGAAGCCCTTATAGTGTGTGTGTGTGTGTGTGTGTGTGTGTGTGGTCAAGATGTGACCCTGTGAAGACTCCCCAAAGGCTGGTGCCAGGAATCTAGGGCTCCATCTGAACAAAAGGCTCTTATACTTGAAGAAATATACGTGTGTTTGCTAAACCATATATCAGCAAAAGAGAAGATACGACCTCTCCTAGGAGGTGTGTGATCTATGCCAGAACACTCTGTAGAGGAGTGAACGCACTCCCCTCTTCCTGCTACACAGAGTTGTTACAGACCTCCTAGGATGAGACATTCTTTCAATCTACAAATGATTATATACTTCTAAGCATATATGGTTAAATATTTCTAAGCATAAATGACAATCAACAATACAAAACCTAACAGCGCACCACACACTTTGAGAATTACTGGCATAACCAAACGGAAAAAGTTTATAATTGTGAGACTACATTTCATAGTTAGCATCAAATTAGTGGCTTTAAAAAGTTAAAGAAGAAAGTAAAAGCAGAAGAAAATGCACATTTAAAAAAGCAGCATAATATGACATTACTCTACAGTATATGTGAAAAAGGTGAGATTGTGTGTTTGATAAAATTGAAGCAATAGGCAGTAAAAGCAGAGTAGAAACCATACAAGTCAAGTTTCTCCAAAATGAACTAAAAGCAGCTTTACGAATATTCATTGCTGTATTTGCTGATGTGGCAGTGAGAAGAAGAGGAGATGAGTACTCTACAGTGGGTTTCGTTCTTCGTGTGCATTTACACTAAAGGTATATGAGTTCTGTATATTGTATGATTTCTTGTATTATATAGAGTTAAGCAGTCTGTTTTTTTTTTGTTGGGTTTTTTGTTGTTGGTGGTGGGTGGTTGTATCTTTATCTCGAAGGCAAATAATTCTTTTTTTCCTTTCCCATTGTCACAGGGATTTATTTTGTATTTTGAAGGTTATCTTGTTAGCCTGGTGATTATAAGTTAGTGTGTTATTTTTATTTAGGTTTTAGTGGAGGTTAAGGTTAGCCATTACTTATCATCTGTGTCCTTGTTTTCTGTGTTTGGTTGCTTGTCTCGTCTGTCATGTGTTTCAGGTCTCTTAGGCTCATGGTGTCATGTCTAAGTCTCCATGTTTCCTGTTTTATTTTGAAAGAGGTCTTGTGTTCTGTGTTCATTGTTGTAGTTTCACTTTCCCTGGTGGCGTTGCCATGCTAATTTGTATCAGCTGTATCCCCAATTGTTTCCCGTCCCCTGGTCACGTATTTAGTCTGCGTGCCTTCCTTTGTTCATTGTCATGTCGTCTGTGCTAACTACCCCACATCATGTCACAGTTATCCTAGCCGTGATCCTAGTTATTCTCAGAGCTAAAGTCGTACTTCTGAGTTATGGTTATTGTTTTGTTATAGAGTCGTAGTTGCAGTTTTTTTCAGTTCTCTCACAGTTTAGTCTTCTAAGTATATGTTTTGGTTTTCCCTCATTCTGCCTTATTTCATGCTTGTGAGTATCAGCTCCAAAATAAAGGCTCGCCTTGTGTTCAAGTTTAGTTTTGTCTTCTTGCCTTTGTCCGTACCTGGGTCCTCCACACACTCCGCAGACCGTGACAGTCAACGTGAGGTGATATATTTAAGCTCTCTTCTTCTCACTGGTGTTTCTGTTTTTCTACTTCAATTAATCTCATTTTACTGTCAAATTAATTACAGTTACTCAAAGTGAAGCTTCATCTTGGACTGTAAAGTTGCCATCCTCAGTGAAAGGTCTCCTTGGCTCATGTGTGGTGATCCCTTGCTCTTATAACTACCTGCAATGTTTGTGTCGTCTGATATGTATCACGAAAAGCATCCTTGTGCAAGTTTATCACATATCTCTTTGATTTTTTCTTTCTCATTTAATAAACATGTCCTCAGTTTCCAGGTTTATCCAATATTTCTGTCATTGGTAATATTCTGTAAAAATTAATATGACCCGGTTATAAATATGTTTGATATCTATTTTGTTCATTACTTGTGTTCAGTAATATTGTTTTATTGTATTTTTTTGTTTGTTTGTTTGTTTTTATGGGTTGCTGTGGGTAATCAAATACCACAGTAGTTAAACTGCATAATGATGGTCTTTGAGCACACATCCCACTAAAGGACACTGGGAACTTTTGACCATGCTTTTGTCACAAATGTGCACATCAATAGCCCACGGAAGGAACTTTTTCTGGAGCTCAATATGGGATAAGTGTAGGTACAGTGAACAACAATACATGATGACACTCTTCTTTTTTGCACCAATGAACAGATACCGGTCCCACTGTGAGGCTGATGCCCTTCTATAACCCTGCCCTTCTCTGCTTGTGTAACAACCTCTGTGCTGCTATCTCCTCCTCCACTTTTGAAACTGTGTTTGAGGACGCATAAATGCCTCTTTTTTTTAGAACTGTGTGCTAAATTTCACCTTTTGTGTGTCAAAAATGGGAAAACTTTGGACGCTCCCTGACTCCTTCAGTACTTAGTGAGAATATTAATAGTTGTCACAAGATGGTGCTGTAAGGCAAAAAAGAAATAAATCTTTTTTTTTTAATTTACAGTTTAATGAGTTCTTCATTGATTAACATTTCAGCTACAATGTGATGCTGCTGCTTATATTAGAGTGGAGGTGATTAAAAAATAATAATACAATCAACAATATTAAAACATACTCACAATATAATTTGCAACCAAAGGTCAGAATGGAAATAAGTTCCAGCAAAGGGCAGTCAGGGTATGGCTAAATGGAGGTTGTGGCTAATGCAGGATTATATGACTAAGGCTAAGAACAGTGAACAATCTTGCAAGAACAATAGAAGTTAAGCCTGAACACTAGTTTCTCAATTTAATTCGCAAACTAGCCAAGGAGTGCATCAACATGAGGCACATATGTGAAATGGTTTGTGTAGGAAGATAGATGGGAGGCATGTGTGAATAACACAGAGTTCAAATGCAAAGAGATTCTCTCGGCATAAACACTGAGGAGGAACTGAAACCAGATAAGATGGATCACCTTTTTTTCTTCCTTTTTCTTAAATGAGCTCAAAGATAAAATGTCTTTCTTTTGGCATTGTGCATGTCCAGTGAAATAATTCTATAAAATACAAATAATTGCTTCAGGCCTATCTTGGTAATAAAAAGTTCAGACAAAAGCAGAAATAGAACATCTTTGACTTTCTTAGCTGTAGACTTTGTTCAAGTATAGTTAATCCAGTCATGGCAGTATCACACCAATGTGTGTCTCTTACACATCACCACTACAGCTACTTCTGCTGAGCAGAAACAAACAAACAAATGAGCAGAACATGAGAGATAAATTTATTACCAAAATATTTTTGGGGGCAAAAATAAAGAACAAAATCGAAACATTTTTTCACCAAAATTGAAAGTAGCCTCAATAGCCACAATAGTGATCTCACAGAAAAATATTTAAGTACTAATTTGCTAATTCAAAAATACTGAAAATAATGTAATTCATCTTCACTCTGTGGCATATGAGACAAAAGATAGATTTTGTTTGTGATAAAGTGGATGCAGTGACTATTAAAAGCAGAATGTAAACCATACAAGTCACTGTAAAATGCCGGCAAAGCCACTTTACTTTGCGCTTTTATTTTGAAGAGTACCTTAGCACTTCCTCTTTTATTGTGTCAGACTCCCTGTGAAACGACACAAACATGTTGCTTCAGAGTGAGTAAGGCATTTATTTTTTGAAAATACTCATGCAAAACCATGTATTTTATTTACCTGTCACATGCTATAACTTTGGAAAGTTTACACAATGTGGTTGAATTCGTTTTTTGTGTATATGCATCTCATTTGTTTGTGGTGTGGAAAGACTGGCTAAGAGATGCGCATGGAGGAGGTTGCTAGCTGGTTCAGCATGATTAGCACCCTTGGAAGCAGAAAGAGGTTGGTTTAATAATTGCAAATGATTGTTTATGTATTTAAGAGACAGAAAGGTTATCGTTAATTCATTTTATTAAATGCTGTAACATAAATTGTTTAAAAGCGATTGATTTATGTCAATGTCACGATTTGAGTTCATCAAAATAATTTATATAGTAAAATGTGAACATTTCTGCACTTTGTACTTAAATGTTTAATGTTATTTGTTTGTGCATCTTTATAGTTTTCACGGTGCCATATTGTCGGTGGTTTAAAGAGGAGAGAATAAAGTTAGATCAGTCATAGCTCTCTGCGTCACGAGTGGTAATTCCAAGTGGGCAGCTACAGTCACCTCTTATCTAAAGGAAATAAAAGCAGCCACACCATGTTTGTTAAGATGGTATTGCAATGATCTTTGCTCTTCAGGTTTTTGTCCTGTTCATAGTTCTTGTCCAGAATATTTTCAGTATTAGTTAAGCTTTTCTGTATTTTGCCATTCATTTAGGCTCTTCTTGTCTTATTGGCTGTTTTATTTCTGTGCTTCACTTTATCATATTTCATTGTGCACTTTTATCACAGATCCCCAAACAGAAAGCTCATCTTAGACAGTTGATGTGCCATTCTCAGTGAAAGGTCTCCTGGGTTGATTAGTTGTGATCCTCTGCTCATATAACTACTAGGGGTGCAACGATACACAAAATTCACGGTTCAGTTCGGTTCGATACTTTGGTGTCACGGTTCAATATTTTTTCGATGCAACAAAAACTGTTCATGCCTTTTTAATTTGTCATTTATTAAAATTATAAATATATATTTTAACTCAAAAGTACAGTTTTTAAATTTAATGTTGCTGAAATAACAAAGTAATAAAAAAATAAATATCAGATCACGAAATCACTCATCTTTGGAAAAGAGAGTTTATTACAGAGAAATGGCTCTTTCCAAAATAAAAGCTATACTATACGCTTCTTCTGGGCTATATTCTCAGCAGCATATTAAACATATCAGGTCCCCATAAGGAGAATCATGTGCTAACGGCTGTCTAAATGACTCAGGTAAAGTTTGTAGCATGGTGCTTGTTGTTTTTGTCTGCTTCCACTTGTCTTTGCACTAGGATGAGGTCGGAGTAAATGTGCAGTCATATTCATTGTGTTCCCACTAGTGCTATCAGCGTTAATCTCGTTAAAATGACGTTAACCCCACAACACAGCAAATCTCTGTTAACGAGCTACCGCGGATCGCCCCGTGCGTGGAGCTGGACGGCCAACACGTTAACGAGCTAACTGCGCTAACGCAGTAGTTCCCACCATGTAATTGAGCATTGCATGGCACATCCAACATACTATTTTGCTTTAGTCCATGACGCGCTTACCTTCAGGGTCATACGTCACATGAAAACCAAAATAGTTCCAAACACCAGATCTGAATGAGGGTGGGGGAGGTTCAATTTGCCATGTTGCAACGAGAGCTTAACTTCTGTCTGGCTAGCTTGCCCTGCGCTCAGTGAATCTGCGTTCGACTACACCGCCTAGGCTGCACTGTCGAGCGCAGATCCACTGAGCGCTCAACACAGACAGCATCATCAGAAGAAAAGTTGATAAAATAAATTAAAGATTTTGTATTGTTTGATACATATGCGTACCGAACCGAAAGCACTGTAGCGAACGGTTCAATATCGATGCAAGTATCATTGCACCCCTAATAACTACCCAGAACCAGAGGGGAAGGTCAGAAAACTCAGATGGATTTGTAATAAATGTCCATAATCAAGTCATCTAAAACTCTGGGACAGTTTCGAAATCTGAGAAAGGTGCTGGGAGACCTCAACAACTGTGTTTGGCATTTCTGACTATTTTAGGTTTAGTGAAAGCGAATGGATGGATGGATGGATGGATGGATAGATGGATGGATGGATGAAACAGGTCTGTGTCATGGCTGTGTGCGGGCAGGCAGGAAAAAGGACCCAAAATGCAGACTCGTGGAGGTGGAATTTAAGCTAAAAAACCGACTGCTTTATTGCAGGCTTAAATTAGGAAATGGAACAGAACGATAAGGGCATGAAACTGAACTAAACTGGTCAGAATGAGGATACGATGTGACGACAAGCAGGAGCAGACACAGACATTGAATACAAGAGGAAAGCAGGGCAAAGGGAAAACACCTGGAAGACGCAGCTGACATCAACAGGACAGGGAGACACCAAACTAAAAACACTAACGTAGGGCACAGACTGTCAAAGTAAAGCAGGAAACAAACTGGCACAGAACAAAAACAACCCTAAACACTAAATCATAAAATAACAATACATAAAACACTTGGTCACCGACCCAGGACCGTGACTGTCTGATCCAAGGCATTCATACTGATGCCATTTTGCTTTCATTTGATTTACTTTAAATCATACATGAAAAAAATTAATTAATTTTGTATTTCTATACAGATCTTTACAGATTATGGCAAAATATGCTCTCTTTCAAGTCCCTGACAGCACTCTTGTGGACGCAAAGTTTCTGAATTGCAAAATATGTTTCATAACTACCTTATTATTTTCACATTGTCACATAACAACACCTCTTTCTAAGAATATTATTTAAGAATATATATGTATCAATTTTTTTAACTGTATTTTAACCTAAACATTTGGAGAAATACCACTTTAAGAAGGAGAAGCTGTTGATCACTTATCATTCACCATAGATAACACTAAAACATGTGTTTTTAGTGCTAACACACTCTTTGACATCCACTTAAACCAAACAATCACAAAACCCCTTCGGGCTTCACAAATAGCAAAGCTATCTGTTTTAAGATTCACTTTAAGTAGTTTAAAGACGCTATATACCTCAAATGCTAAATTAAAACCTTGAATTAATTTATTGTGTAGAGTAAGAAGTTATACTTCGATCATGCACTGGGCTCATATTAGAAGAATAATGGAGCTTTGTGCCTCCTTCCCCCCTCTGTGTCGCACTGTGCAGTTTAAAGGCTTGTTGAAATCGGTGGCTAAAGGCGGAAAGGTCAGAGTTGACACTGTTTGCCAGTTCCATGCATTCACTTTCTTCCACTAGCTTTTGATGACTCCAGTGTGACTCCAGGAGAATTGAGGAGGAATAGATGGGCAGGAGTGAAAAACAGAGCAGGTAGCATATGCCTGATCATTCACCTCCACATACAGAGTTGGAGGTGATAACTTACTTACGTATAACATCAATGGATACAGCGTTTTGTGTGTAGGAAAAGCTTTTGTATTGTGGCATTTCAATCCTGAAGTAAAAAGGTCCAACATCAGTGCTCCGGACACTATCCAGTAGCATCGTGCAGTTCCGTGTTCTCAGTTTTCCCAGAAATTGAGTTCGTTTTTTGTACTCCACAGGCAGTTTCCGTTTTTGGATAGAGGTTGCCACAACCTTGTTCCCTTTCTTGCAGAATCCTAACCAGCTGTTTATGATCTTTTTGGAGCTAGGTCTGGGGTAATTATAGGTGCAGGGAATAACCACACTTTTGGCTTTTGGCTGACTGGACATTCTGAATCACTAATAAAAAAAGATAGCATTGAATTATACTATTATGTTGTGTTATGTAGAAGGTAGTGTGCGGTTCCACCACATTAAAGTTAGACACTCACCAAAAAACATCAGAAATGAAAGGCACAACTTTAGTTCCATCACTGATGAGGACCTGAAAATAAAATAGTTAAAAAGCATAAAGGAGTGCTAAAAAAAAATACACATAGGTGTATTAAAGGCAGATTTTCACTGCTGTACTTTTTGCAAATATTTCAATTATTTACTCACCTCTGAATCTGTTTTAATCACTGACTGAACTTGTAGTCCTTGTGAGATTGTGGATGCCAGATTTATAGTCTATTTTTACGCTCAAAAACTGTGTTACCATTTTTGTTTTTTGATTGCTCATACCATGTGTTCACCAGCAGATGCTTTTGATACCAAGAAAGTTGCAAAATGTAGCCAGCAGTCTGGCATTTAACTTGTTACATTTTGGTTAGTCTTTTTGCAAGCAAATGAACATTTCAGAGAACACTGAGACCCAGGAGTGCACAAAAGCTACAGTTTCATGAAAAATACCATGTGACAAATTACAAAGATGTGTATACAAACATGTGTTGTTTAAAAAAAGGCTCTCATGTGATGTTACTGCAGGCCTTTTTAAAACTAAAAGCTGCATAATGATGTAATGAACTGTTCATTTATAATGTTACCACATCTAAATGTGGTACTAGAAAAGATACATTTACCACATTTAAATCAGAGGAAGTAAGTGTTTCTTGTCCTAGCTTCCTTTGTTGTATGCATTGTGTTACATTTTTAAGTCAACATTCTACATAATATAACCCTCTCATAGAAGATGTAGAATGTTCTTTATTGTAAGTATTTTTCATTGATGGCCAATTAAGTATGTTTCTCTATCTCTGGACACAGTTTTCTTGTTAGTGTTTATAAAGTAAACGTGTAAATAATGAATGTAACTAACTTTTCTACATTTGAAGATAATATTGACCTGTACATTTCTTTAGTTTAGTGCATGAAAACAGCCTGTGCAATACTTTTTGTAAATAGTCAATGGTGCAATAGACCTCAATACTTGAAATGTGCAATTCACTTGTATTTTTATTTTTATTCCTATTTAT
>NW_024584077.1:0-25329 GCF_018398535.1 Haplochromis burtoni
AAAGAGCGATCATCACATCAGACAGAGGACCCCAGTTCACCTCTCAGGTCTGGAGATCTTTTTGCTCTGCCATTGGTGCTCAAGTCAATCTCAGCTCCGGTTACCACCCGCAAACAAATGGTCAAACAGAGAGACTCAACCAAGAATTGGAGGCTGCCCTTTGCTGTGTCACCAACCATAACCCGGCTACCTGGGCTGCACACCTACCATGGGTCGAGTATGTACACAATTCTCATGTCTCAGCTTCAACGGGTCTTTCCCCTTTCGAAGCTTCCCTAGGTTACCAACCTCCACTGTTTCCTACCAAAGAGGCTGATTTGGCTGTGCCCTCGGTCCAACACCATCTCCAGCATTGCCGGAATGTGTGGACCCAAACCCGTGAAGCCTTGAAGAAAGCTGCCGCCCGCCATCGTGAATAGGGCTGGGTATCGTCACTGATTTCTAGAATCGATTCGATTCCGATTCAAAAGGTCCTGAATCGATTCAATCCACGATTTGATTCGATTCGATTGATTCGATTGATTCAATTCGATTCGATTTGAATCTGGGAAATTTTGACAGTCAGAAATATTATAATTCAGATCAGTACATTTACATATTTTTGTATCTATAAAAAGGAAGCTGACACTTTCCAGACTTTATCAAAGGTGTGAGCATCACAGCGAGGCCTTTGTGTCAAAGTAGCTGAAGATAAAACACAGAAAAACATGAAGGTGATTTTCCTGGCCTGGATTTTATAAAAATATTCTGCAGTAGATCAAAAACAAAAGAAAACCATTAATCAACATATGAACATTACCTCTGAAGTTACAGCGGTTTTATTAGAGACACCTAAGCGTTTTGCATTTTGCATAATTTTAAAAAGTTTAAATTTGTTCAGAAGCCTGTTGAACAGCAGAAATTAGGTTTTCTTTTCGGAAGAAAGAAAAAAAAACAGCGGCCGACAGGCTGTAAGAACGGTAGACTTGTGCGTAACAAGCAAGCGAATAATGCAGAAAACAGATTTTTAGACGGGAAACTGTTCTTGAAGTACAGAGAGAGAGAGAGAGAGAGAGAGAGAGAGAGCTGTGCATGAAGTGTGATTTTATCCTGGTGGCAGCAAAACAATCAGAGGGAATTCATGACGATGTTTATGTGAAGCGTAGTTTGGATCTTCTTTTGCTGCTGGTTCGGTCAATATTGTTTGGAGAGAGATCAAACTAACAGCTTTAGAATCAGCGCAAAAAGGGCGTAAACACAAAGCGCGGACCCGCGGATCAGAATCAGCGAGCTGTCGGCTTTCAGCCCCGACCGTGTCCGTGCCGTCGGTGAGAAAGGCGACATCTCACTGATTCTGATCCGCGGGTCCGCGCTTTGTGTTTACGTCTTTGTGCAGAAGCCGTGTACCTGCTCTCATTTACTGTTTTAAATGTTTGGTGGTTGTCAAAATTTTGTGACGTTTCACCTGAGATTCTGGAATTTTGGGCAAAATACATTTATATTAAAAAATCGATTCAGGATTTTAATGAATCGATATCACGTTATCCAAGCCAGAATCGATTTTAATCGATGAATCGATTAATAAAACCCACCCCTAAACGCGAATACACGGACCGCCGTCGAACTCCAGCACCTAGATACGCCCCGGGGCAGAAGGTATGGTTGGCGGCTAAGGACATTGCTCTCAAAGTGTCATCCCGTAAACTGGCACCTCGGTTCGTAGGACCGTACACCATTCACTCCATTGTTTCTCCCAGCGCAGTCAAACTCACCCTTCCGGCATCTCTACGGATCCATCCAGTTTTCCATGTTTCGCAGATTCGACCCGTCCACACCAGTCCTTTGTGCCCACCTTCCAACACCCCTCCACCTGCCCGACTCATCGATGGTCACCCAGCTCATACCGTCCGGAGGATCATTAATGTGCGCCAGCGTGGCAGAGGTCGCCAGTTCCTGGTTGACTGGAAGGGCTACGGTCCTGAGGAGCGCTCATGGGTTCCTCGCTCTTTTATTCTTGACCACGCTCTGATTTCTGATTTCTACAGGTCACGACAGAGTCTGCAGCCAGGTCGGCTGCCTGTAGGCGTCCCTTGAGGGAGGGGTACTGTCAGGATCTGGAGACTCGACTGGAAAGTTCTATCAGGCACCTGAGTTCCTTGGTCTCCACCCCTAGGCGGAGCCATCATCCCTGCTGCAGTCCTGCACACCTGAGACTGATTCGGGGCAATCAGGTTGAGGATTTAAGGCCCCCTCAGAGTCTCCTTCACCGCCAGTTCGTCAACGACCTCACATTTTCTGGACCTTCTTTGTCATCACCCTCAACCCCAGCTCTCCTTGGATTATCTTCATATTCAGGAAGAATACAAGGACCCTCACTTGCCTGCCCTCCAGCCTCACCACCTTGGACACAGCGGAACTCAGGTCTGCCAGCCTTTCCACTACTCCCCTGGACTATCACCGCCTCTCCCTCAAAGCGAGGTTCACGCCGGTCACCAGTAAGCACTATCAGTCAGTTCCACCTCTGCTAGGATACCCTGAACCTGCCGCCTTCTTAACCCTGTTCTCTTTTCTTCCCAGATGCAACCGCTCCGTTCCCGTCGCAACCTGTTAAATCAACGTTCACCCCCACTGACCCACGGCTACATCGTTAGCAACACCTTGTCACAAATTCACTTGATGACTAAATAATAAACACTGCAAAACGTTTGAGCCGTCTCTGTTTGTGGTTATCTGCAATCGAGTCCAATTTAGCTATCGGCCCGTGGCCATTGTGACACCGTGTTTCATAAAGCCTCAGAGCTTCGTAAAGCTTTGTTTTGACATCACCAGCTACAAGTCCAGAACATTTTCCTCTGTGCTCTGTCAGCTGGGTTCATTATGGGTGAGTCGTTCTGTCACGGACAGTTGGGTAGTGTGACAATCCGGTGAAAAAGCAGGCTCTCATGCCATCTTAAGTAGTCTGCCAGCATCAGTGTAAATGTGTGGTGTGTGTTCAGGACAGGTTCAGAGGCGGGGAATCAAGGTCCAGTTCCGCCCTGGTGGGAGAGGCGAAGACAAAAAACACACCTCAACCTCTCCAGATATTGAGAACCATGACATATCTGGAGCATGTACAAACTGATATTAATCTTTAATAGGGTTGTCAAAATTGAGAGCAAACAAAACAACTGCTGTATAATGCCCTCTGCTATCTTAGTTTAATTGGTCACATGACATGTGTCATTGTTTTCAAAAAGGCTCTGGGTTCACTGTCCACACTGTGATGTGAAAACAGCATTTTCAAATGTATCCGCTTTGGAGAGCATTTTCAAAACGCTGCGTTTTCCTTGACTGAAAATGCCGTCTCAGTGTGGATGGGAGGCCAAAACGGAGAGAAAAAGATGCATTTTCAAACGAAAACGTAACTGTGGACATGGCCAAAGCCATCTCCTTTCATCCGAAGCAGTGCTTTCATGAACCTTCTTGTCTGTCAGTTAATATATGCAACCAGCCTTTAGCCACAGTCGTCTACTGTCGCTGAAAGCTATGCTTATTTCAATCCCATAGGTAACTGAAGCTCTCTCTGTCATACAGATTTGTGTCCTTCTCCCATCAACAAAGACTACACCTGAGTAAGCTGAGAGCCCATTAGCTTTGTTCTGGTGGCTTGCACATAAACTTGTGGATAAAGCACTGGTCTTTTATTCTAAACTGCTGGGAGGCAAGCTGCTGGTGCTCAGCTTTCACTGATCTAAGATCAGTAACAATCTGCACTTTGTATGGAAGCACAGCTAGCATTAGCAAGTAAACAAGCCTCAGTGATTTGGCCTGACACTGATGAGTTTCATCTTGCTAACCACCGTGGCCATGTTGGAAACTGAATGTCACCAAGTTGTAAAATCATTTGATACATTAGCAAGGACAGTTGTGACTTTGGACTGCAACTATGTGTAATCCAGTAAAACAGACAGATGCACATCTGCCCCGTCTTTGCCGGTTATAACAGGTGAATTAGGGGCTTCAAAAATGTATAACTGCATCTGATATGAGTGATTAACAGACAAAGAGAGAGAGAGAGACTGTGTTCTGTGAGCGATACCAAGAAGGTGCTGAAACCTGTAAGGGTCCACGTAAATCCTCCAATGGGATGTTTAATTTTGCAGCCAGGCTGCCATCCGGGAATTTTACTCGGGATCGAAGTCAGGTGAGCACGTGGACAGAGAAAGGACCTGGTAGTGAAGCTACCCACCTCAAAGCATGTCCACGCAACAACACCACCAGGAAGGCAGTCTTTGCACTATATGGAGCATAGGTTTGATTCTGTTGTCTAAACACCAAAAACACTGAGAATCCTCCACCTTCATCCAACTCACCACTGAGTACTTCTGGAGTGGGACGAGCTCTCCCTAGATGTTCAGGTGGTCGCAAACAAAAGCTGAGGCTGGGTACTGACTGCAGCTGACGATATTAACATACCTCCAATTACATCCTATTGTCTACAGCTGTGACGGCGCATATTTTAGCTGGTGTTCTTACAGAGCGAGCCAAAAGACCTTACAAAGAAAAGCGTCTGGACTTCTATAAGTTACTTGAAGACGTTTCACCTTTGACTACGATGACCTGGATGACTGAGAACCTTCACAGACTTACACAGCGAGCACTCTGCAGAGGTCATTTTCTGACCTAATTGTTCTGTCATAACCAGTATGGGCTTAGTGTGGAAGAAAAGTTTATCACGTTTATGTGCAATAGTTAAAGGTGCATTTAGGAAGTTTGAGTTAGCAAGGCCCGGGCTCCCACAGACACATGCACAGTATGATCTCCTCTCGGGAATCTCTCTCCTACAGCTCAGTCAGATTCTGCTTCTGAGGTTTTCTGCACAGGTGAGAAAAGAAAGTAAGATAAGAGCAGAGCAAAATAAAGCAAGAGGCAGGTATGAAGACAGTAGGAATCAGGTCATTACCAACAGATGTGTTTGTAGTTATGCTGAATTCAAGGGTGGGAAACCAGAGGAGCACCTGTCCCTGAAACACAACACCAACACTCAAACAGATAGAGAGAGAGCAAAATGAAAAAACTACAGTAAAATAAGTAAAATACTTTAGCATTATGCTATAATATGCTGGTTAAAAATACATGCTGCTATTGTTATTATAATTGTATTATTGTATGTTGTGGTATTTCCATCTCAGTTAAACAAATCTTTCATATTTGTCACATCCCTCAAACAAAGTTTCATTTAGACCACATATAAGTCCTGAATGTATAGAATTTGTCCTTTTTTAATACACAGGTCACTACAACCCTCCTAGAAAAGAATGCACAAAATATCTGTGTTAATATTAATTTTCAAATGTTCATCAAAACTGCAAGAAACAACACTGAAACCACGAACAGCAATCTAGACACATGATGCTGATGAGGAAAAAAAACCAAGACTGTTTGTGAAGGACGCTTTTAATGTTCCTAGCATAATGGCTAACCTTATAAATAAACATGTCATAAGTTATAACGGAAAATTTGATGCATCCAATTACAGATAGCGTCTGATCTGATACCACCTGTGTGCTTCCATCATATCAACGATCCTGCTGAGCGACTACGACTACTGGGTCTACTGGGTCTGTGACCCAGTATGATTCTGGTTGAAGTTATAGTCCTTGATTTGTTGTTATTCTTGGTCTTGGTTCTCCTTATTGTTCTGTGTGTGTGTGTGTTATATCCATAGTTGCTAGTTTCCAGATTTCTGTTACTGTTTCCTGTTTTTGGTTTTTTTCTTTAGTATATTTGCTACAGTGCAATAAAGGTTTTTAGTTTACCGCAGTGATGGCCAAATGAGGCTGAAACACTGACGTTTGTAGAGAAAAGCGGTTCATTACGCCAAGCTTTTCATTACGCCAAGCTTTTCAACACAAGCCTCTTTGGTGACATCTGGTGGCTAAAGGTATGAAGAGCAGCTTGAATCTACAACTTCTAATGAACTGCTTCATTATGATTGCCCACAGAGCTGAGTTGACAGCTTCTATTTGATATCATGTGACAGCTTGTCTGGTATCTGGCTGGTGTTTTGAACATGTGTTTTTTGGGGTGAAAAAATGATGTTATGTCTATTTTAATAATAAATAATTTTGATGAATAAGCCTTCTTTGTTTAATCATGTACCATGGCGTGTTCTACTGTTGTTTGTGACTTCTTGATGTTTTTATTAATAAAAAAAACCAACTATATATAACAATGTACAACACAATCTTATGATAGGTTGAGAGTAATGCTTCCTCTACGAGGTCCCTGCCTCCACGTGAGTATGTAACTAACAAGTGGACAGGTACATTTATATACAGTATAATATACTATAACTTCTATAATTATAACTATATGTACTGTGTATTTCTTATGTTCATTTTGTTAATTTGGGAGCAGAATTTCTGATGAACTGGTTTCACTTTTTCACACAGGGTCATGTAAGTTTGGATTTTTTTCCCCCTTAATAATAAAAACCTTCAATTAGAAGCTGCATTTTGTGTTGACTTCTGTTATCTTTGTCTAATATTCAAATTTTTGATGATCTGAAACATTGAAGTGTGACAAACATACAAACAAAATATGAAATCAGGAAGAGGGCAAACACTTTTTCACACCACTGTAAATGTTTGTTAGAAATTTAAGCAGAAAAAAGACAGGACGGAGGTGATTCTCATGAACAGTTGCAATGCCCCCAGCACAACCTGTGGATCTGTAGTAAGTGGACAAAGCTGCTCCATTAAGTCTCCATTAAAGACTAATATATCTTTAATATAGTAGGTGACCGAAAAGGCCCAAGACAGTTGGATAAAGGGACTATAATGGACAACACTGGCACTGTGTAAATCTCATTAGATGCATAAACTGAGCATGAAATGGCTACACAGTGCTTACAAAAGCAGATAAACCTAAAGATCTGTTATTACATTATCATACACTGAACTCAATTCAATCACTTACATCTATTTATCCTTGACAAGACTAGTACCTGATCCGAAGGGTAGATATGACAAAATAAATGTTAACTACTGGCAAACCCAGTGAGAAGTGAAGGTGAGACAAGAGATGAAAGAAGACAGAGGGACATACATGCTCCTAAGTTAAAGAAGCATAAACTCTTTCACTCTTTTCATTGCAAATGTTCCAAATAACAATACCAACAGCTGGTAGAACATGTACCACATATTGTTTTTGCAGTGGCCATGGATCGAGTCCAGTATCGGCTCTTTCCTGCAGGTCATGTCCCACAGGTCTCTGCTGTGTCTTCTGTCTACTACTGCTTCTGCCCAATAAAGTAGACATGCCACAAAATAAAGCTTTTATTATCAGCATCTCTTAAAAATGTCAGCAGCAGTCTCAGACACCAGTGTTAACAGGAGCAGATACATTGTGCCCAGGGGTTAACCTGGGAATTAGTGGGTGGGGAAAACCTAACAGCTGGTGTGCAGCAAATAAATAAAAATAAAACATATAAATATGTATAATGTGAACTCCTCTATATTTTTCTTCTTTGCATACAGACTAACCCGCTGTGTTTACTGCTCTTTGTGGATTAGGTAAATCCAACAGGATAAAAACAGACAGATCAGCATAAATACCAGTCTTGTATTATAATACCTAATACTGGCCATTAACACCGCAGCCTGCCTTGTACCAGCCCAACACTGTAAACTTCACCACAACACTTCAAACTAACAAGTTTAAGCGGTGTTGTGTTGCGGACGCTGGCTGTGGGAAACAAAACATAAAGCTTTTGCACAGTGCTACATATAAAGACAAACCCAGACTTCTACTTTAGCTCAAATCTTTGTGTGCTGTTTTTGTAAAATAGGGCTTTCAAAACGGAAAATTCGCTTTACACGTTTATTGCTCGTTTTTTCGCATCATTACGGTGAAAGCACTAAACTGTACGGTCTGTAGCCACGCCCCTTCCCTACAGCTGCTGTCTATCCGGGAAAATACCACAAACTGTTCTGTTGCTGTGACGGACCCCGGACACACAACGGACAGGTGAACGGCGTTTTGCCTTTGCTCGTGTTGTTAGACGATGACGATGCTAGCTTGGAAGACAAGTTGCTAGCTACATTAGCTCAGCGGCGTTTGCTTAACTAACGGTTGTAATGTTATTTGTAACGTGACCCTTTTCAGGTTGCAGTTGTCTGTTCACTTTTGGAGCCTGCTGTGGTTAAACGGAGTGTCAGCTGTTTGCTGGTAAACAGCATTTTCATTCTTCTGTCCCCGCTGACCTCGTTAGCTTGTAAATGCGGATTATTATTGAAGTATTGGGGCCAAATCGCTCTACTGTGTTATTTTCCGCAGTGAAATTGTCGCTTGACAGCAGCGCCCACTACAGCGCGCTGTGCTACTGGCTGACGGTGTGTGTGTGCAGGCTGTCACACCGTGTGAAACACAATGATTCCGCTGTTTTGTTGACCGTGTTTCTTCAGACACGCTGTGCCGAACTGTGAAATAGTTAAACACTGGTGCTGTGCAGCAAAGCGAGGCAACAAGAAACGAGCTCGCCTTTAAACTGAGCGCAGCCACATGAAGGACGTTAGCTGTGCAGACTCGTGTTTTTCCGTTGCAAATGCTTATTAACTTGATGTAAATGTCCATGTCTCTGAGTTTGTAATGGCGTGGACCCAATGTACCGAATGAGCTGGACGCTTTTAAAAATAGATGCTGTGACATTAACGGCAGAATTCCTGACCTTGTCCTGGCCACCTCGAAGCACTGCGCAGACTCGGAAGAGAGGTCAGTGGGGTTCAGTGACTTCAGACGCGTTAACCTGCTCCTGTCAGTGCAGAGCGAGGTTTGCAGTTACATCGCAGTAATCCCTGAATTCAAACCTAGCAGGAATATTAAGACTCACTATATCCGCGTACTGTAGTGTCTCTGTCGGGTGTTTAATGGGCTTCATTTTGCACTCAGTTAAACATGTATGTTATCCTGTAGATCTGATTGGTAGGACGTGCTGTGAAATATTCTTTTAAAAATATATTTTTTATGGTGTAAAAAAACAAGGTTCACAGTTCACCGAGGATAGTTGATGTCCAAATTCATGAGTCGTTGTCACTTTAAACTAACTGTAGTTACTTGCTGTATGTTATGTGAAATGAGGCCTGAACTTCCTCACTTTGTGTAAGAATGGATTGCTTAAAGCATGTCTTAATAAACTCACTACCTGAAGTGTTTGTTTTTCCCTTTTAACCACATCACCCTTTGTTGTCATCATGCCAGTTGCCAGGGAAACCCGAATCACCATGATTATTGCAGTGCCATCCACTAACTGCAAGGTTAATTACTGAGTGTGTAGTAGTACAGACAGAACAGTGGATTTGTGTATGTGCAGGAGACAGGAGGGAGTTGTTTACTTTGCTTCCTAACTCCCCAAATCTGTTCCTGATCAAGCAACTCTTAAAAACATGTGCAGGGGTGGGTTTTAATAATCGATTCATCGATTAAAATCGATTCTGGCTTGGATAACGTGATATCAATTCATTAAAATCCTGAATCGATTTTTTTTTTAATATAAATGTATTTTGCCCAAAATTCCAGAATCTCAGGTGAAACGTCACAAAATTTCAACAACCACCAAACAGCTAAGACAGTGAATGAGAGCAGAAACACGGCTTCTGCACAAAGACGTAAACACACAGCGCGGAGCAGAATCAGTGAGATGTCGCCTTTCTCACCGACGGCACGGACACGGTCGGGGGTGAAAGCCGACAGCTCGCTGATTCTGATGCGTCGGCATTTATGCCCTTTTTGCGCCGATTCTAAA
Organism: Haplochromis burtoni; assembly: GCF_018398535.1. Classification (NCBI taxonomy): domain Eukaryota; kingdom Metazoa; phylum Chordata; class Actinopteri; order Cichliformes; family Cichlidae; genus Haplochromis; species Haplochromis burtoni. The sequence continues at coordinate 9,764 of NW_024584077.1, forward strand.
GCTGTTAGTCTGATCTCTCTCCAAACAATATTGACTGAACCAGCAGCAAAAGAAGATCCAAACTACGCTTCACATAAACATAATCATGAATTCACTCTGACTTTTGCTGTTGCGCTCTCTCTCTCCTGCATTATTCGCTTGCTTGTTACGCACAAGTCTACCGTTGTTTACAGGCTGTCGGCCGATGTTTTTTTTTACTTACTTCTGAAAAGAAAACCTAATTTCTGCTGTTCAACAGGCTTCTGAACAAATGTAAACTTTTTAAAATTATACAAAATGCAAAACGCTTAGCCGTGTCTCTAATAAAACCGCTGTAACTTCGGAGGTGATGTTCATATGCTGATTAATGGTTTTCTTTCATTTTTGATGTACTGCAGAAAATTTCTATAAAATCCCAGGCCAGGAAAATCATGTGTTTCTGTGTTTTATCTTCAGTGACTTTGACACAAAGGCCTCTGCTGTGATGCTCACACCTTTGATAAAGTCTGGAAAGTGTCAGCTTCCTTTTTATAGATACAAAAATATGTAAATGTACTGATCTGAATTATATTATTTCTGACTTTCTGAGGCAAAATTTCCTCGAATCGAATCATGGTTCGAATCGATTCTAGGAATCAGTGACGATACCCAGCCCTAAACATGTGGGATCCATGGAACCCAGGCTTCACCGTTCCCGGGACTTGAAGGACTTGTTGCTGATATCTTGGTTTTCTCTCTGTTTGCCATCCGGGAATCCCTGTGATCCTGCTTTTGTAACATGGCGTGAAACAAAGATTAGAAAGTGCTGAAATCAAACTCACAGTAAATGTAAAGTAGTATATGTTAGCAGTCATGCTTTTCAGTTACTGAAACATTATCTGCTGTTGGAAAAGATTTTGATACCTGTTGAAATTTATTGGTAAATAACAAAATTGAATGTGAATATGACCACAGTGGCAGTGAGGAACTACGCTCTGAAAGCACTGATTGTATTTAACCTTTAGAGGTTCACAGTAGGGATGAAGAAACTCACCCTTCAGTCTGATAGTGGCATACTGGAAAACGAGATGCCATTTAAAGATACCAGTGAGTGCTGTATATCTGTGACGCATTTCCAATGAATAGCTGGAAAAAGTGTTTATTTATTGAGTTGACACTTTTTATAAAATCATCTTTCCTGGAGGAAAAAACAAACTGATTTTTTTTTTTTAATCATCAACATCAGCCAGTTTAAGGACGGCAGGCACAAAGACAAGCCTTTAAGACCCTGCACCTCTCTGTCAATACAGTGTTTAAGAACTTTGTAGTTATTAAACCAAAGTTTTGAACTTGGGTTTTTCCATTACACTTGGTGCTACCTGAGGCCAGTTGGACTGCGATGCTGATATGAGACATACACTTCCAATATTAAGATTCCCGCTGGTGCTGATTGGACAGATGGCTCTCACTGTGTTTAGTTAGAAAGTGTGTTTCACGGTAGGTCACGTAGTAACCTGCCTGTTTTTGTCCTGACAGGAGGGCAGGGATCAGTCTAAATCTGAACCGATTCTCCCAGTATGTTGCCTCAACACCTGAAGCAGATTAGAGTCCTCATGCTCAACGACAAGCAGAATTTAGAGAGAACTCTGTTCAGACTCGAGCAAGGTAAGAACCTGACTGTATTACTGAATGTACTGCACTGTTCAATAGCAATTACTTTATAAAATCCTGCATTTAATGTTTAATATTATGCAGTGGGATTATGCTGCAGTGGCTCCATCTACTAAGCTGCTAAATTGGTTGATAATGTTTTTATATGCTACTAATCTTATACATTGAAAATTTGAATGTGTGTGTCTTGCTGTTGTTTCGGTTGAAAAGGTCGGAAATGTTCAATCCACATATATATTTGTATTAATATTAAGCCAAATAGTCGGTAAATCACTGCTGAAGACCTATCCACACACACAGTGTAGACACTGTTCCTTGGTTTCAATGCAAGACGAAGCATAAACCTTTAAAAATTCTGCAACAATCCCTACAAATGCAAAAATCTGTGTTTTGTTTGTTTGTTAGTTGCATTTATATTTGTTCATGTTGGACATTGCTCAAATAAATGTAGGTTAAACAGTTTAAATGAAACATAATAAGGGGATAAGACTGAAACAGTCATGTGTGGCCTGTCAGAGTTATGACGGTGAGAAAATGGCACAGACGTCTGCATTGGAAGAATGGTGGTGATTGCATTACTGTAAGCAGATGCAGTTGCAGGTGGTTATATATTAAGTGTAGGGATGCACTGATCCAATCTTTTTCTGTTTGCATAAGGAACCAGTGTTATACTGATGAGCTATAGTCCTCACTCTGAGGAAAGCAATTGAGGGAACCATTGTTTTATGTGGAAGGTACCAAGGTTCAGCTTCAACACTCAGTTTCATTTAAAAAAAAAATAAAAATCACAAGTTAGGAAGGGCTTTTCTGAATGTATACAAAGTCATGTAGAAAATATAAACCAAAGCCATTTCATTTTGTTCCCGTGTCCACTCATTCCTACGTCTTATTTCATAGTGCAGCCTTCACATGCTTTCTCAGAAATACACTTCCTGAAAATTATATTCATCTTATTTCTCATGTTGTCTTTTGGATTTATTAGTGCAGCATAGCTTTTAGCTTAATTCTTAGCTGAAATCAGTTGGGTGTGGCTTTGTCATGTGACCCTTCATCACTTTCTGACTCGGTGTATCAAATGTGTAGTTATTCCTCAGCCTCATTTAGTGTTAAAGATGCGTTTCCAGCTTTGGAGGCCAAGCTCAGTGAATTGGAGACCTGGCTTCTCGCCCTCAAAAATCCTGCAGCTAGCTAGGTGAGGGCAATGGTAGATAAGCCACCATAAGCTGTTCCCTAGCAAATCATCCCGCGCAGTCGGGAAACAAGCTAGGTAACTGAGGAGGTATTGTAGCCCTACAGTCAGCCTGTCCACGGTTAAAATTGATTTTCCTCATTTGACAACACAAACACCAGGAACAAACTCTGGTTATTGGTGACTCTGTTCTCTGAAGTGTGAAACTAGAGAATCAGTCAAATGTATTCCTGGGGTCAGAGCATTGAAACTGCTGTCTGAGGGGAAACACAGGTCAGGTAAACTTGTAATTCACATCAGCAATAATGTGTCAATTGGTGGTCAGCAGAATGATTTAAATCATTGTGTAACTTTGCTAAAATGCTCTCTGTAGTTTTCTGAGCATCTCTGCAGTCAGCACAGCTGCTGGCTGAGTGCTGTGCAGAAAACAGTGTGGCCTTTCTGTTGGGATGCACCGTGTATGCACGTTTGTGCATGCGTGAAATGTTTGTGTGCGTGTCGGCTTGGCTGAAAGGGTTGAAGAGATGTGCCACTTGGCATTTAGAGGGCTCTGCATCTGATAAGGATTTTGTTGGCTGCCTGTCATATGGGACTATTTATAGACAGACAATTAAACTCTGTCCTAACTCTGGAGGACCAACAAGACCTACAGTTTTCTGCTAATGACTGTGTGCGTGTGTGTGTCAGGGATGTGGGATTGTCTTGTGGGTGGGTAGCAGTAATGATTACTGCAAGAGGGGAATCTTTTCAGACTTGTTGAGACACAAACAGTTGTGACATTTTAACAGGGTGAAGACAAAGTGGAATTTTCCTTACAATTCAAATTCCCAACACAGTTTGTTCAGTTTGTGTCGTACTTTTCTGTCTGCCCAGGGTTTGAGCTGCAGTTCCGTCTCGGTCCAAGCCTTCAGGGAAAGAAGGTTATGGTGCACACCAACTATCCACTTGAAGGACAGCTGTTTGACCGAAACAACTTCCGTGTTTTGCCATGGACCTACCCAACAGGAAAGGAAGAAGACTCTGATAAGTTCTGCTCTCTGGACCTCAAGTTGGCTGGGTCCTATCAGTACTACTTTGGATATGTGTAAGACCCTCCTGACAGTCGCCCACATTTTATAAATCCGGGGTTTCAATGTCAAAGCTGAATTCAGGAAATGGCAGTGGAAAATATTCCAACAGTTAAATCATTTTGTTGGAATCATCCACGCTATCACTAAAGCCTGTGATAGCATATCTTTATGTTAGACAGTCTGTTCTTCATTTGTCCATGTTTATTAAAAATTATTGTAGAACTCTATAAATTGTTTAAGAAGTGAATACTTTGTGAAACAGCGTGATAAAGGTGTCAGTCAGAGATGCCGGCCAGTCCCGGAATAACATGCTGAATAGGTCTGGCTAGGTGGAAATCAAACCAGGAACTAATTATTACTATTTTTTAGGTTATAAATTAATATTCCAGTTGAAAGCAATCTCCCAGAGCACTTGGGGTTTGTATCTGGCCCAAGGATATTTGGCATGCAGACTAGAGCAGCAACCTCAACCAATCACAGCAGATGGCCCCGCCCCTCCCTGAGCCTGGTTCTGCTGGAGGTTTCTTCCTGTTAAAAGGGAGTTTTTCCTTCCCACTGTCACCAAACTGTTGTTCTGCACAGCCACGCGAAGAGAGATAGGGCCATAGAGTCATGGTGAGCTGGGTCTATCTTAGAGAAGTGTTCACTAGCCTGCTCTGTCTTGTTAGACACTCAGACTTAGTAATGTCTGAGTTACTTAACACAACGTGTCACATGTAATGTATCTGTCTTCCTCTCTTTCATTAGATGGCACACAGCGTTCTTTAAAACTGGATTCTAACCCATGGTTGACACAATTTGGTTTGTCCTTCTAGGAATAATCCATAGTGGCCCATTTTGCCTGGACCCTGTGCCTCAGAGATGCTCAGAAAACTACAGAGAGCATTTTAGCCAATATTTAAGACTGCTGATCACCAACACATTATTGCTGATGTGAATTACAAGTTTACCTGACCTGTGTTTCCCCTCAGACAGCAGTTTCAATGCTCTGACCCCAGGAATACATTTGACTGATTCTCTAGTTTCACACTTCAGAGAACAGAGTCACCAATAACCAGAGTTTGTTCCTGGTGTTTGTGTTGTCAAATGAGGAAAATCAATTTTAACCGTGGACAGGCTGACTGTAGGGCTACAATACCTCCTCAGTTACCTAGCTTGTTTCCCGACTGCGCGGGATGATTTGCTAGGGAACAGCTTATGGTGGCTTATCTACCATTGCCCTCACCTAGCTAGCTGCAGGATTTTTGAGGGCGAGAAGCCAGGTCTCCAATTCACTGAGCTTGGCCTCCAAAGCTGGAAACGCATCTTTAACACTAAATGAGGCTGAGGAATAACTACACATTTGATACACCGAGTCAGAAAGTGATGAAGGGTCACATGACAAAGCCACACCCAACTGATTTCAGCTAAGAATTAAGCTAAAAGCTATGCTGCACTAACAAATCCAAAAGACAACATGAGAAATAAGATGAATATAATTTTCAGGAAGTGTATTTCTGAGAAAGCATGTGAAGGCTGCACTATGAAATAATTTTCAGGAAGTGTATTTCTGAGAAAGCATGTGAAGGCTGCACTATGAAATAAGACGTAGGAATGAGTGGACACGGGAACAAAATGAAATGGCTTTGGTTTATATTTTCTACATGACTTTGTATACATTCAGAAAAGCCCTTCCTAACTTGTGATTTTTATTTTTTTTTAAATGTAAACTGAGTTGAAGCTGAACCTTAAAGATTACATGTCACAGAGAAGGTGTTTGCTGAAAATGACCATGTATAGAAACAGTCCACACAGGAGCCCAGCGATGGTAACAGTTCATCTTACAGAGCAGTTAACCATTGATCTGTTAGCTGTTTGATAATCTGGAGTTGCAGTCAGGTTTCAGAGCTCATCACTGTACAGGAGGCTGAAGGTTATGAAGACCTTACAGCCTCTGACCGTGGACCTCAGTGCAGTGGTCCATACGTTATTACAGCGCTGTTAGTGTTAGAGGTGCTGTGCTGCAGTGGTTTGACCTGAATCACCTGCAGCTTCCTGCTTTGACATTCAAATGAAAGCAACGTTTCTTGTAAACAGCCACAAACATCAGGATAGCATGAACTTTGCCTCCACGCTGAGCCATGTTCATTCATATTTTTATCAACTAACATTTTATTTCATTTCACTAACGAAATGTTAGGAAACCCCTGAGCTCGTGCGGTACACCCCACGGCCCCCTTTAGCTCCGCCCCTGTTTGCAGCAGGGTCCTGTGTCCTGCCGTCAGCGTTCAGCATGCTGCCTGTCTGTATCAGTTAAACGTAACTTCTGCAAACAGCGGTGGCTGGAGCAGCTTTACACTTCTGTTGAACAGGTGCTTTGAAGGACTACTACCAGCTTTTTCATGTGAAGCTTTTAATGGTGATTACTGGTCACAGCTCCGCCTCTTTGCTCTTCACAGCGTGTCCTCAGACTCTGGCTCCAAGTTAAAGTGACAGCATCGTCTCAGGCGTAGCTGTTATCAGTCGTTTTGCTCTAAACCTGGGGCTGCATTGGCCCGATGCTGACTGACAGACGGATGTTAATTCACAGGTTTAACAGCTTTCGATGCTTTTCCCCTCTAGCTAACATGTCAGGTGTGGCCCTGTACAGTGGCAGCCTTACCTGCTCCTGATGCTGGTGCACTATGTGATACTGCTCTGCATTCAGGTCAGTCAGTTTCTGATTGAGCCAACCGCAGCACTCCTCGATGTGTTGAGGTGACAAGCTACAGAGGGAAGCAACATTACATCACACTGCTGTGTGCTGCACACACAGATATACACACTTTACATTAACTACACTGGTCCATGTCAGCGTCACAGAGGTAACTCATATCTGAACAATGAAGAAACATAACAATGTAGTTTTTAAATGTTTGTGGGCTTATTTTTTTCAACCACGCTGTGCTGAGTGATGAGCATGGAGGAACAGGGATGTGCTCCCTACAGATGCAAACATCAGTCTTCTTTTCACAACAGAGGTCCTGATTCATTTAATACTGAACTAACGTTCACACTAAGTCAAAGGGACTGTGTGGCGTCACCTGAATGACTTATTTTGGACTGGAAACCAAACAGAACCATCATATTTAAGAACAAATCCTTTCACACACTCTGGATGATCGTCAGCCAATCACAGGGGTCCATGGGTCTGACATGCAGGGTAAGCTGTACCCACACAGGGTGTGTCAGATTAGCTTGCTGAATGTGGTTAATGCTAACACGCAAGGACAGGAGGCTGCTGCTTTTATCCCCACACAGGTCCACACCTGTGCAGGATAAGGTTACACATTGGTCTAATCGGGTGGTGATGTCACCCGACTCTGTCCACATTGCATGTTTAAAACTTCCTGTTGCAGCTCTAATGTGATGGCTGCGTAACATCTTCGAGCCAACTGTCAACTGCATACTTACAGTGCTGTGAAAGCAGAGTTCTTACATTTGAGCAATATTTGTCACGTTTTTCTTTAATATTAGACAAAAATAACCCATTTAAATACAAAACGCTGTTTCTGAATGATGAGGCAAAAAGACCTGGTCCGATGTGATTGTTGAGCTCACTTTGTCAGACAGACATTAAAGTTACGTCCTGATTGAACAGGCGTGGCTCGTTAATCAGTTCATTCGTTCGTTCCACACATGGCGGGATGGGCTTGGACAGCTTCATTTCCCCTTAATAAATGTAATCTTAATTTAAAAATACTTTTATAAATGCCAACAGTCTTTTACGACTGTCGGGTGAAAACAGCACATTTACTCAGCTCATCTTTGTCCAGGATTAAAAACGTGTTTGACGATCTGAAAAGAACAAAGAAACTCAATCGCAGCAAGTTGACCGACTACAGCTGAGCAGCAGCCCAACATCATACTCGTGCCGTGGACCCCGAGTCTCACCTGTGAGGCACAAACGTCTCCAAAGCAGAGTCCATGTCTGCTGTGTTGCCATAGCGACGGTATTGTGGATCCTGAATGATCCTGAGGCCCGTCTGCCCTCCAGTCTTGCTGTGGTCTGGCTTGGTACCTGATGGCAGGCACACACATGTTAACGACACAGTGAATGTGGTTTAACCCTCTGCTCATCTTTGCACACACTGTAAACACAAGTTCTTTTTTGGGGCTTCAAACTGAAAACATGCTGATGAGTTTTTGAAGCTCACATAACGACACTTGGCTTTGGGACGTCTGTGTGGATTTACACACCGTTTTGCAGCAGGGTCCTAAACTCCTCCACAGCACTGTCCACTTTGACTTGGTAGAACTCCCACAGTTTGATCTGAGGGAACACGTCCTGCCACATCACACTACGGACGGCCTGAAATACAACAAATCAAACACATGTTACACAAACGTGTCTTTAAAGCGAGAGAAAGTGTCTTTAACCATCTGATGAACTGACCCAGCTCAGTTCATCTGCATAGACATGAGGTTCATTATTACCTGGTTTATTCTGAGGAATTCTACAAACCCTCCTTTAGGTCAGCACTTCTGTGAGCCACTGAAGTAGTAACACACACACACACTTCAAACTAGTGTGCTAAATTTAGCGTGACTAAAGTCAGTTTTATCCACTGACACTGACCTGGTCCACAGTGGCTCATTTGTGGGCACAGCCACAGTTAACATAGGAAGAGCATTAGTTTAGTTTAATGAGCCGACTCTTGCCAACACTCACCTACCAACTCTAACACAAAGCCAGACTCCAAACAAAGAAACACCAAACTTGGAGCAAAGATTTATGCACCAAATTACAGCTTGCAAGGTAAACGCGGCTTGGTGCTCGGTTTTGGTTGTCTTAACTGTCGGGTGTAAGAGTAAAAAAAATAAGGGGCAATGTGCAAATGTATATAAATAAATGACAAAATGATTATCTTTACTATAAAATAAAATCTAAATATAGAAACTGAGTATTCTGCACAGGCGTTACTCAGCAGTGCAGACCGTCAGGTGCAATAGTTTATGTCTCTGTAAAAACAGGTTATTTTTTTAATTGACATGTAAAAGTTTAACAAAAATTTAATTGAAATTGTGTCTAGAAATGTCACACAAGATATGTTCTGCTGTTTTACAGCAGGCCAGGAAAACGCCCCTTAGCTTTGATCGAAATCCCTCTGACTGTAAAAAACAAAAAAAAAAATAAATGGTAAATGGCCTGTATTTATATAGCGCTTTACTAGTCCCTAAGGACCCCAAAGCGCTTTACACATCCAGTCATCCACACATTCACACACTGGTGATGGCAGCTACATTGTAGCCACAGCCACCCTGGGGCGCACTGACAGAGGCGAGGCTGCCGGACACTGGCGCCACCGGGCCCTCTGACCACCACCAGTAGGCAACGGGTGAAGTGTCTTGCCCAAGGACACAACGACCGAGACTGTCCAAGCCGGGGCTCGAACCGGCAACCTTCCGATTACAGGGCGAACTCCCAACTCTTGAGCCACGATCGCCTGGTCTCACAGTAACTTAAAGAAACATTTAAAAAAAAGCTAGCTGCCTTTGGTGATGAGGCTGTGGATAAGATTTCAATTCATGCTCTCAGGCAAGGCTGTCATTGGCTCACACCACAGCCTGTGACATTTGTGAAAGTTCAAAGGTGAATGAATGTGCAGGAACCCAGAACTCACATTCAGATGACTCTCCGTGGTAATGTCAGCAGGAAGTCCTTTAGCTTTGTAGCGTCCCTCTGCTACTCTGGTGGTTAAATGCCACAGAGCTCTGTCTAAAACCCAGGCTGGGCGCAGGTGAGGAGAGTTCACCAGGTTGTATCCACATTCTGGATGCTCCCTTATCCACATGCTGTTAGCAGCTGTGCAGGAACACAGACAAGAAACCATTGAGCTGTTTAAATACTTTATTCATCAATGTTTTACTCTTTTTACAGATCTAATAATAGTCTGACAGTGAGTCACACATACTGTATAAATCAGAGTTCAGTCTGTATTTAACCTTCATATCAGGCTCATTTTACTGCTCGACCTTTCCTGAGCGAGGATGAGAGGGATCCACGGGTGGTCACTGCCAGCAGGACAGCACAAACACTTTGATACAACGAGCATGTCAAATGAAAAGTCTCGACCTGAAAAAACACTTTCAGAGTAACTGTTAACCAGTTTTGCTATAAGATGTTTTACCAACAACCTAAACCATACCCAGCTAACTTTTTAGTGGTCTTTAAATCTTGACCTGATTCTAAATAGATTTCAAGTGAAAGCCTTAGACAAGGCTACAGCAAGAGTACGGGAGCGTGAGCAAACCTTAACCCTGACAAAGTGTGGCAAAAATGGCACTTTTAAAGCTTAGTGTATCGAGTTAACTGCCATGTTGGACACTGTGGCGTGAAGATTTCTCCTGTATTGGCTTCCCTTCATTGGCTCCCTGTTAAATCCAGAATTCAAAATCCTGCTCCTCACATACAAGGTCTTAAATAATCTTCTGTGCAAACTACAGATGACCAAAATGATCACAAGGACTTTGGTGCAGCAACCTCTTTGCAAACAGTTTCATCCAGCAGCAGCCAGCGACTGGCAGAAACCATCTGCCAACCAGTCAGATGCATATTCCTGCCTTGCACCTCGTGGTTATAGTGTGTGCTTGAGGTCAGGGAAGAAACCTGTGAGGCTACACTTCCACAGAGGCCGTACTGAGCCCACTATAAGAAAGCAAATGTTTCCAGTCCTCCCCACAGCACAGTGTTCACCTGCTGTGCTTCAAAGGTAACAAAACCAAACGGCTTCTCTTTACTTCCCTTTATGATTGTGAGTCAACAACAATCTTTCCTGTTCTGTCGAACTTCACAGGATAAGGGTAACGATCTGTCTGAAAGTCCTGCCTTTGGGACAGTTTAATGACACTTTCAATCCTGTGGAAATGTGCAGACTCTCGGTGAAAGCATGTGTTGTTGTGAAACCTCTCGTACTATAACACGCGGTGGAACAAAGACATGTGATTGCATAAATGTTCAGGCCAAATAAAAGTGAGTGTGTGCAGCATAACAAACCATGAGCTGTAAACAAAGATCACAATAAAAGAACGTGTTGCATGTACGCTGAGTGCACACATGTCGACTTCTCCATCCTTAGTCCATAATCGAGTCCATGCATTATGAAAAGTGATGCACTGGATGTTCAGTCAGTGATCGGCTCCATGGACTGGCTCAGGAAGCCTTGTGATTCACTTCCCCTGCTATCCTTTAAGGCAAGAAAACAGTTGCATTTTTGCTCTTTGTTAACCAATTAGCACTCTTCAGTAACATGTTCTGCTGTTGGTGTGCCTAGTTAAGTTGGCTGCTGTGGGTAACTTGAAGCGTTTAACTTGGTTAGTGGTTGGTACGAGCCAACCATGAAATTTCTGAAGGATGTCGCGTCGCTGCAGTCAAAACAATATTTGGTACGTCTGATTGCAAAGCACAGGGTAGAGTGCTTAGAGGGGAGATGTCAGAATCTAAAGACAGCAGTGAACAGCAGCCGTCTCACATCAGATGCAGGAGGTGGCCTTTGACCTTCGAGGGGAAGGAAGCGGTGTTGCAGTACACTAATGAACGGCCCTCCTCATGGCTCAACTCACCAGTATGGTTATACACCACATCTGTGATGCACAGCATGTCCCACTCTGTCTTTAGCTTCTCCACCAGCCCCCCCACATCTGTCCAGTCGTAGCTGCGACCCGCTGGGCTGAACTCTGGGTTGACGCTCAGCTGGTCAGCTAAGGAGTAGCAGGACCTGGACTCCCCCAGAGTCTGCACTGGAGTGAAGTGGATCATGTTGTATCCTGGAAGACAAACCCACAGACGTACTATTAATCCTTCTATACGGCATTTTGTTTGATAGTCCTGACATGTGATGAATCCCCTCACACACTGCACTGTCCATGTGATGTAGTACCTGCACACACAGGAGGATTGATTCAGAGAGTTTAGGCCGATGACAGGAACCATGGTCGTCAATAACAACCAGAAGTGACTGAGTTTGCATTTTATGTTTGAACACAAAAGAAAGAACCAGAGTCTGTGTGGGCGTGCCGTGCTAACCTACCCGACTCCTTGGCCACTCTAAGTCTATCTGGCCAGTCGTCCAAGTGTCCCAGACATTTGGACAGGTAGGTCTGGATGGTGATGCAGTCTAACGGCAAAGTATGGTCGTCGGCCCCGACACGGAGAACTGGATCCACCACAATATAACCTCCTCCTATACGCTCCGAGTCTCTGATGGAATTTAACAAAGTACAGCAGGTTAAGGAAATATACAAACGTGTCATATCACAATATGATTGATAGACTGACACCATGTATTTACTTTCTCTAGATAACAACAGTGAGACAAGCGCAGGCTTATCTGAGAGCCACGAGTCCGTTTCAGATGATGATGGAGTACCTAACAGTGAGGAAGAGGAGGTGATACTTGTAGCTGCTGATATGCAACCCAAAAGCAAACAAAGCGTTTAAGAGAGTGTTGCTGGAGCACTTCCTACTTAGAGTCCATGACAGGAGGAGCAAAAAGGTGGATGAAATGACTGATATGGCTACACGATGGGAACGGAGGGCAAGTGGTTAAAACGCCTGAGCCAAGAAGCCACATCGCTGGGAGAAGTTTCACTTTAAAAATATGATTCCGACTGGGTGACATCACTTTAGATATTTTAATACTTAAAGTGTTAAGCAATTATCTTACAGTTTTTCTTCATTTGCTGGGAAAAACTCAGTGCAGCGTTTAATACTTGACCATAATATTTTATTACGATATCAGAAAATCCCACAGGTACTGTAGTACTGCAGTGCTTTGAATCATACCCATCTAATAGAGTCCAGTTTGTTAATGTAAACGTGGAGGCTGCTTCATATACAAAGGCTAACTGTGGCTTCCATGGGTTGCTGTGGGCTTTCCTTAGTATTAGGTATAGATACGCGATTCCCACTTTTATCTATTCATGAAGCAAAATAACACACATCACTACTACTTCTAGATTCGACTCTTGTAATTCATCGTTAAAAAAGCCCCCAGTTGATTCACAGTGCTGCAGGATAAGTACTGACAGGGACTACAAACAGCACATTTCTCCTGTATTGGCTTCTCTTCATTGAATCTAACTTAAAATCCTTCTCACATACAAGGTCTTAAGTGCTCTAATAGGGTGATATGGTACTACAAGGTCATTAAGATAAGATGGGGCCTGATTATTTAAGACCTTGTATGTGAGGAGCAGGATTTTGAATTCAATTCTGGATTTAACAGGAAGCCAATGAAGGGAAGCCAAAACAGGAGAAATCTGCTCTCTCTTTCTAGTCCCTGTCAGGACTCTTGCTGCAGCATTTTGGATTAGCTGAAGGCTTTTCAGTGAGTTTTTTGGACATCCTGATAATAATGAATTACAGTCGTCCAGCCTGGAAGTAATAAATGCATGAACTAGTTTTTCAGCGTCACTCTGAGACAGGATATTTCTAACTTTAGAGATGTTGCACAAATGGAAGAAAGCAGTCTTACATATTTGTTTAATATGTGCGTTGAAGGACATGTCCTGGTCAAAAATGACTCCAAGGTTCCTCACAGTGTTACTGGAGGCCAAGGTAATGCCATCCAGAGTAAGAATCTGCTTAGATACCATATTTCTAAGCTTTTCAGGGCCGAGTACAATAACCTCAGTTTGATCTGAATTAAGAAGCAGAAAGTTAGCGGCCATCCAGGTCTTTATGTCTTTAAGACATTCCTGCAGTTTAACTCATTGGTGTGTGTTATCTGGCTTCATGGACAGATAGAGCTGGGTGTCATCTGCATAGCAGTGTAAATGTATGCTATGTCTTCTAATGATGCTGCCTAAGGGAAGCATGTATAATGTAAACAGAATTGGTCCTAGCACTGAACCCTGTGGAACTCCATAATTAACCTCAGTGTGTGAAGAGGACTCTCCATTTACATGCACAAACTGGAGTCTATTAGATAGATATGATACAAACCACTGCAGCGCAGTACCTGTAATACCTACAGCATGTTCTAATCGCTCTAATAGGATATTATGGTCGACAGTATCGAACGCTGCACTGAGGTCTAGCAGGACAAGCACAGAGATGAGTCCACTGTCAGAGGCCATAAGAAGATCATTTGTAACCTTCACTAAAGCTGTTTCTGTGCTGTGCTGAGCTCTGAAACCTGACTGAAACTCTTCAAATAAACCATTCCTCTGCAGATGATCTGTTAGCTGTTTGACAACTACTCTTTCAAGGATGTTTGATATAAAGGAAGGTTGGAGATTGGCCTATAATTAGCTAAGACTGCTGGGTCTAGAGATGGCTTTTTGAGTAAAGGTTTAACTACAGCCAGCTTGAAGGCCTGTGGTACATAGCCGATCATTAGAGATAGGTTGATCATATTTAAGATCGAAGAATTAATTAATTCAGGGGCAGCACGGTGGCACGGTGGTTAGCACTGTTGCCGCACAGCAAGAAGGTCCTGAGTTCAATTCCACCATCAGGCCGGGGTCTTTCTGTGTGGAGTTTGCATGTTCTCCCCGTGTTTGCGTGGGTTCTCTCCGGGTACTCCGGCTTCCTCCCACCGTCCAAAGACATGCAGCTTGTGGGGATAGGTTAATTGATTAATCCAAATTGTCACTAGGTGTGAATGGTTGTCTGTCCCTGTGTGTTAGCCCTGCGACAGACTGGCGACCTGTCCAGGGTGTACCCCGCCTTTCGCCCTATGACAGCTGGGATAGGCTCCAGCGCCCCCCGCGACCCTGAAAAGGATAAGCGGAAGCGAATGGATGGAATTAATTAATGCAGGAAGCTCTTTGAGCATAATTTGTATGCATATGAAACCGGAGGGTTGATGGTTTGGAGGACAGTAATTATTGAAGCTGTAGATAATATTACATCTGTGGGATGATTATTGGTAATTTTTTCTCTAATAATAAAAATTAGAGTACACTTTGTGCATGAACCCTGTCGAGTAAACTATACTGGTTAGTACTTGGCACTCCACCCACTGCTCTAAATGTTGTCTGAATATTACTGGATCCTTTCTGGATGGCGTTACACAGAAAAGCTAACTCTGAGGTTTCGAGATGTCAGAAACCATTTGGTGACATCAAAGTGGCGACATCCATTTTTCATTTACATGCTATAGTAAACATGAGGGCAATCCCAAAAGTAAGGTGTCCTATTGTTTTAGAAATACAAGCAACCGTTTATTTTCCATAGTATGTGCAGCATTTTAAAGCTTAAAGACTCATTTTCCTACATAATCGCCATTTCGGTCGATGCGTTTTTGTAGACGCTGTGACAGTTTTACAAAGCCCACGTCATAGCCGCTCGCCGCAGAATCGCCTTCCTGACAAATGTTTCTTTGGGAACAGGTGGTAGTCACTGGGTGCGAAGTCTGGACTGGTGGCTGATGATGTTCCAACCAAAGTTTTGCAGGAGAGCGACAGGTGGACGGGTGACGTGTGGACACGTGGTATAACTGCAAATGAACGGTTCATATGCAGCTCCAGTTAAATAAAGACAAACCTGATGTTACAAACCTGAAAGTGCTCAAATTAGTTAAACTCAATTGTATTTATACAGCACCAAATCACAATTACCCCAAGGTGCTTTATATTTTAAGGTCGACCCTACAATAATGCATCCAGAGAAAAACCCAACAATCATATGACCCCCTATGAGCAAGCACTTTGGC
>NW_024584078.1:0-6121 GCF_018398535.1 Haplochromis burtoni
ACACTGCTGCTCTAGAGACGCTCTCTTCAAATGCTAGATCGACAGCTGCCATCTTGCAAACATACCGTCTGGCACTACTTCCTCCCACATTTCCGCTTCACAGGCGTGAAAATTGCACATTTTAAAGCGCCACTAGTTCGCTTTGGACCCGCTTCGAGGTGCGAATGTGCACGCGACCAGCTAGGGGCGTATGGCGCTTTTTGGTCGCGTCTATTGCGTTCGGTGTGAACGCACCGTTAAAACATTATGAACTGTCTTGTTGTAGAGAAAGTGGAGTCTTTCATCCTTAAAATGCTACCAACATTTCTGATGAAAGAGCTAAAAAATATAGTCTTGGATTTGAAATGATGACAAAATCCTCATCCGATACAGACAGATACATACATACAATAAACAAGTTTGAGGTCAGATTAAAAAGTCATTGTTTTAAATAGTCACTCTCGTATTCAAAGGTCACACGGTCATGTTACTTTTAAACATTTGTATTTCTTTACATTTCTGATTAATTAATAAGTTTCCCTACAAATCAAAGCAGGGAACACTCTTACATCACACTGACTGGAAAAACCTGTCTTTCATTTTTACCTCTAAAGTTTTATCTGCTTTTGCCCTCTCACTAAATATTGAAATAGTGCTAAAAATACATGCCAGAGTGTCATAGTTCTGTTTTACTTACCAGTCTTTAGAAATTACATAAAGTTACATTATGTTTACAGTCAAAATCATGGAGATACATAGAAGATTTCAAAGAGTTAACTAATACTGTGAAAGTAGACACCGGCGAGGACAGGTAGTGCTTTAAGTAGGGTAAAGCTGGAAAAAGGAGATTGTCTTTTTCCACATCTTGAAGTCCAGGCTGCTAAAGAATCTGCTCCTCTTTGTTTTGCATGATATAAAATGAATACTGCTTTATGTCTGAGATGACATCTTATCCAGTACACTGGATTCATTTAGATGTGGAAAGACATTTCATTGTCAGCTCATTAATTAACTAATAACAAAGATATAAATAAAATACACAGACCATTAAAATAAAGGTTAGATTTGATTTTAAAGGCCCAATATTTCTTGCTGGACTTACAGGCTTGAAAATCTACATAAATATATCCTCTTAAGACAAATATCTAGTGGTGGTTTCTTATTTACAATAGGTGCTCCAGTTTTATGGTCCCGAGTCTTGAGGATCCTGACGACCAGGTAGGAACCTTTGTTACAGATCATAGCAAATGACTAGGCAAGGGAGTGACTTGAGACACAGCAAGCTGTTGTCTATTTAATTAATCAAATGTGGTAGCATGGACATTTCTACACACCATGTTCACCCCTGAAATTATCAGGATGGTCTACATCTGTCATTCAGATTAGATGTACAGCTACAACTGTCATCTTTGTTACTCTGCTGAGGGTGCACCTGCAGCCGTCCCTGGATCATCTTCTGTCATTTCAATTATCATCTGTTTGTATTTACTCTTGAAAAATCCAGCCTAGAAGTGAATGAAAAAGCACATAAAATACAGCAATCATATATTAGAGTTCCAATAAAAATGTAACCAAGCTGAGAAAAAATGAGAAAAAAAAAACTTGTAAACTTTTAATTGAAAAAAGTATAAAAGAGTCTTTCACCTTATACAGGCCAGCGAGTGAGTAAAGCTCAGAAAAGCCAACCCTCCCAGGGATCCTCCAATGATCGCTTTGGTGAAATTCAGGCTTAGGATACACTTCTACTCTGCCTCAATCTGACGAGATGAAGTGACAGAATGTGAATAAAATTAAAGCTCTTAATATGCCAAACAAAAGAAAATATTGTATAATCACCTTGTGAACAGGAGGATTGTTGTCAGACCCTGCTGAAAAGTAGATGTACTGGTTTTTGTCATACTCCAGACTGGCAGTGCTGGTCAAGAGGAATTTGGCAGACTGAAGCCCAATCTAAGGGAAAAAAATACATCACGAGTTGACCCTAAATTAGATATTGTTTGATTTAACAGGTAAATAGTTATGTATCTAAACATTTAGCAAACAATCCAAAACACATTAATTTAACATAAACTACCCATCCATTACCTGCTCTATCCATCCTGAACTGAGGTTGGCAGAGATTTCATACATCCTACTCTCCCGTATTCCCATGAAAGTGTTGCACTTGAACACTCTGCACTTGGCTACAGAGCAGTCCTGAGAATGATTTAAACAAGACTGAATCCAACAAAAACTGTGATAGCTGAATTTGAGATAGGTGAGGTGAATGTTAAAATCTAAAAGAGGTTGAATTTCAAAAGCTCCAGTGCAGAGGTATACTTACAACCACCTTATTTTTTCTGATCTGAGAAACAAAAGTTTTGACAGGTGGTTCTTCGTCAATTCCTCTCTGACAGTCTGCAATCTGAAATACATTTAATTCAGGTATGCTTGGTTTTGTCCCAATTATACCACATCCATTCATCCATTTAGAAATGATGGGTGACTCAAGACTTTTGCACAATACCTGTAGACTGATCAAATTCACCCAAATGTCTTTTTTACCAAGCTTCACTGGAATCCTGATCACCACAGTGAAATTAAGGGCTCTGATAGCATTTGTAATCTGATAAAGAAAAGGACAACCAAGCATTACAATTAGATTTAGATTATACAGAACATATAAATACACATATATAGATTTATACAGAACTTATATTTTGACCTTAATTGATTGCTGGACTGGTTTCTGCAAATCACTCCTCCCAAATGTGAAATTGTTGTAGCTGAGAGAGCTAAACAGACATATTTAAAAAATTAAATAAATACCATGTAATACAACATTTGTTAATTTCTAAACGATGCTTTTTATTTCAAGTGGAAGAACCCATACCTTTCAAATGTCATAAAAATGCTATATCTCACATCAATCGATTTATTTTTATAGAGTTCATTTGTAGTGGCATGCTCCTGATTTCCACTGAAATGAAGAAGTGAAATGATTCATATTTTATCTGTGGGACTATACAAAAATATACCAAAGGAACAGTACCTGGTGGCATTTGCAGTGACAAAGAGCTTCCTCTCAAGTTGACTGTTGGTGTCAATCCCATAGGAGACAATGAAGGAAGCCTTAATTGAATGGAGGAGACATATCAAATTGTGTCATCTCTTTTTGCTGTAAACAAAACTATAAAGAAGTGAGAGAAAGATATTCTAAGCAAAAACACCTTAGTTTTGCTCTTGAAAATTGGTTTGTGGATAGTGCAGTCTGTCCTTCCTCGTGATAAACCATCTTCACTGTCCAAAGAGTTGCACCCAATTCTTCCCTTTATTATAAAAATAAAATTACTGCTGGATGTATTGGAAGAGCAGCAGATCAGTGATGAACTGATACAGACTTGATCCTGATGCCTTACCTGCTGAATGGTGAACTTCCTGTAGGAGAGTCCAGCTGGGTACGTGAGAATAACACGACTGTTGTAGGAGTTTTCTCCTCTGTTCTCCACTGTGACTGTGACATCTAAAAGCTCATCAATGCCCACTTTAACCTCTGAGGATCTGCAGAGTATAAAGGAGGATGAGAAAAAGGAAAAGGAAACAGACCAAACAAAGTCTTTATTACATGACCTCACCTGGTGAAGTTAAAATCCACTTTCAAGGTTATCAACACATTTGTTGTCAGTGCCACAGTTGATCTCAAACCCTAACTGTGGAAGAGAGCATTTTGGAAAACATATTTAAATGATGAATGACTTATTCCAATTAGCACACAAATTGGTTGTTGGATTAGGGAATCCAACAACCAATTTTTTTCATTCTACCATCTCGTGGAGGTTTTTTGCACGGAAGAAAACAATTTCTGATAATATTCTTGATTCACATCTGGACAACTTTGATCTCAGACACAAGCTGTCATTCTAAGTTAAGAATTGTGTATTTTGAGCTCTTTTTTAATTGCTTTTTGTTACTACTGCATTAGTCTTTGACTGGTAGTACAATTAGCCATACATTAATATCCAATAGTAATTTTCTTTCTGGTGGCAGAAGGGAAATAAAATGATTACTTAAACATTAAAGCCTTTTACTGTGCTCCTTGGTGGACATAGAGAGCTGGAAATACAACAGCTGATCACTTATTCTTGTTATAATTCTTTGAAGTCTGCTTAAATCCAGCTAATCTTGCGATGTTGGACTACTTTGTTTACTTTGTTCTTTTCATCCGCGACACCTTAAAGGCCGGTCCATGAAAATATTGTCACACATTAACTGGTCTGTGGCGCAAGAAAGGTAGGGGACCGCTGCCTTAGCTCACATGATAGCTGGTGGGCTAGTGACTCTTACAGGAATAACACCTTGACCCACTCTTTGTTTCAAACTTTGTTTCACTCTTAAGGCCATTATATAGGGAGCGCATTATAAAAAAGGAATGTGTTTTTTGCACAACATTTGTATTCAAAAAACAACTGTTAGTTACATCTTTGTATTTACACCCAAGATATTGAGCTTGATTTAAAATAAAATAAAAGCTGCAAATTTGTCCAACAAAAGGTCGCCGTGAACATCTACATTAAGAATCAGTGATTTCGAAAAATGTTTTAATGCACAAAATGTTTGCATGGATTTTACATGTTCAGTTTGTAAAGGCCTTTAGTCTTTGTTTTCCCCATCAGATGCTGTAAATCCTTTTGGATGACAGAAATTTTTTCTGGAACTAAAAAGACGTTCAGTGGCCTGGATTACTTAGAACTGACACTTTAACTGAGTTTAATGGTCAATTTCATGTCAATAATTAAATTAATTAATTAATACGAGGGAAAGACTTAAGTTGTTTTCTTGGCCCAATTGTTTGTTAATACACTGTGTTTAAATATTACTTACAGGATAAATGGTTGTTGTTTGAGCCTGTGAGGAAAGACTTGGTCTGGGATTTCTGTTGATGGACAAACCATTAAACGTGAATTTGAGTTCATTGGAAAGAGCACTAAGAGCATCTTCTGGACAGGCCTGCAAAAAAAGAGCAATTTGGTTTGTATTCAGTGTTGTAGGACTCTCTGAACTGAACTTTTGATTGTTTGCATTGGGTTTTTTTTTGTTTGTTTGTTGTTTTTCCTGATATTATTAGATTTTTACCTCAATAAGTAACCTTAGAGTTGAACACTGTTGTCTTCTTAAGACCACAATTACTGATCCAGATCGTTCTTGTTGTTTCCCACTGACATAAGCTCGGTTGTTTGGAGGTTTACGTGTGGCATCCAGTGTTATAGTATAATTAATCACTGCTTGAGCTGGAATAAAACACAGTTTGGATTCAATGCTACAAATGATGGGCAGTGGCTTTGTTGTTGAATGATGTAGAGTAGAATGATGAACCTGTGTGGACTGCAGACACTCTGCTCATGGTGAAGCAGACTGTAGCTGTGTTCTCCAATGGTTTTGAACAGCCTTCATTCTGAGTAGGGATTTGGTTTGGGTTGAATGACACCTCAGCTTTCACCATTACTATGGGTCTTGATCTGGAAATGAACATCACAGGAAAATACCACACTGCATTTTTTACAAACCACTACTGCTTAAAGGTTTTTGATCATGCAAACTCATTTTTGAAAGTAAAGATAATTTGTTTTTATTTAATAGTTTATATCAAAGTGTCTAGAATTGTCATAAATTATTGTAATAATTAAAAAAATTATTCATGGAATTCATTCTAAACCTTTAACCGGTGGGGCATTCATTTCTTTTATTTAACAGAAATAGTTAATAGAATTAAACATGGACATTAATAATGCATGATTGGACTGTCTTGGACTTACCTCAATAAAATAACTTTGCCCTTTGAGCCCACCGCTAAGTCAGGCAGTCCGTCACCACTGTGGTCAAAAGATGACTGACTGATTGTCAGGCCAAAGAACTTCAGTCCTGACTGGACCTCAGAGCCAGTAATTCTCTGTGTACATGAAAATATTTGATATTCAAACTGCAGAAAATGACTTTACATTACAGATTAGTTTAGTCATCCTCGTGAGTTCTTTGATGTTGTGTACCTGTGAGTAGGTAGGACTGATTCTTCCTCCTCCTTCGCCATTAAATATGTAGATGCTGCCTTCACCATTATTCTCCAAAGGTGCTCCAACTGCCAAATCCCTGAATCCATCTGAGTTTA